>NC_047674.1:24899461-25099461 GCF_011762505.2 Arvicanthis niloticus | reverse complement strand
CATGAGCCTTTTCTACCTTCCTCTTCCCAAGTGCAGTGGTTACAGGTGTGTACCACCATGTTGTGCGAAACATTACTGCATCAAAGAAGAGTTAAGAGCAGCCAAACTTAAGGAAGTTTACCTGATGAAGATAAAGCTTCTAGAACTGGGTAGCATTCCCCAAAAGACAATGATTCCAAAGGCCCTGTGTTACCACAGCTACAAGATGTGTTTATGGCCAGAGAAAAGGATGTGTCATAGAGAGACTGGCTTGGCATTGATTTTCATATGGACATGCTCTGATCAGGTGCCAGCCTGTTATTGGCTGAAGTTCAACTGCCATGTTTGGCTGAGATTTAGTTGCTTGGTTACACGGCTATACTCTTGGGGTAAGCTGTAGTTCATTCCTACATCATGCTAGCATACAGGTCACCATGTATGGAGGTTGCTGAGGCCCATAATTTGTCAGCCAAGCATGGAGATTATTTCATTTAGCAATTGTGATGGCCGTGTATTAATTTATACAAAGACTGAAAGAAAGCACACAGAAACACAATCGCAAAGTGGCTCACGTGAAAGAAGTGCTCATCAATGTTGATGTATATCCAATCTACAGCTAACATGGCTAACACGGTGCTTACCCATGCTGCCACCTTCTGTCTTCTGTGGTCGCTGGCACAAAATCACTTCTTACTAGTTCAATGGGGCACCAGGAAGTGAGTGTGCCTCGACTTTCTCCTTAAAGTTGTGGGGATTTGGGGCTTTTCGTTTGTCTTATTTTCAGCACTAGAGATCAAACCCAGGGTCTTCTACACATGAGGCAAGTGCTCCTTTCTACCTTAGAAGAGTGACATCGCTAGCCCTATTTAAGGTCATGACCTGAAATTTGCTCACTTCTGTTCTGGTAGAATTTAGTCACCTACTTATACGTACCTCCAGGGAAAATGGCATATGTTATCTAGTGCCACGCTAAGATTCTGGGGTGCTATTGCTAAAGGAAAGAAAGTAGGAAAAAAGAAGAAGAGAGGGAAGGGAAATTGTGGAGAGTAGATGAAGTCTTGAGTGAATGTATTTTATCGACACGATCACACCCATGTCAAGGACCATAGTGCCTCCGACCCACGAGTCAAGTCATATGAATGGCAAGAACTTGCCCTGTTCCCAGTATTGATGTTATCTGAAACCAGGGTGTGCATAAATTATCAGCTGCAGCTTCCTGGTCTGGGATGTTGACACTGCATGCAAAGTTGCTTGAAGGAGTCCAGTGGGGAAGGGTGATTTTCTGGGAAAGACAATGGAAGAAAATACTGCCATGAGGTCAAAAGGAGGAGTGAGCCTTCTCCTGGCTTCCTGCTGCTGTGCTCTACCCTAAGGCTTATGAAGGAGCAAGAACAGTTCCACTGAGAAGGCCGCCCTGAGAAGCGTGCGGGCAGCTAGGCAGATCGATCATATATTAGCAGGCAAGAAAACAGCCAGAGGGGATGACTAATCTGAAGCCACAACACATATTTGTGTAGCTTTCCTCCAGATCTGGAGGGCACCTTCCAGGTGCTTATCCATGAAGCTTCCGAAGCCTGGGTACTTGTTTGCAAAGACTGCCAAACGTTTATGAACATAATAAATGACTCTCGTGACAGGGAAATGATCCTACAGCTCTTCTGAGAAGTAAGAAGGCAGAGCTGTGCACTTGAGGTTTCCCTCAGCGATCCATCATTGTCAAGGCTTTGCAGAGGCCCAGCCCTACTCCACAACTGTGGCTCCAAGTCACTCCTCAGTCTGTCATGGAGTGAAAGCAGCAGGCCCCCTAGAGACTATGATGATCCAACATTTGTGTTTACCAATATCCCAATGGTGAGCCCGTCTTCCTCATGTGGGGCCTTTGGAAACTGAGCAGGTTGCAAACATGGAGGCCTCACAAATAGAATAAGAGTCCTTAACAGGGAATCCCCAAGAACTTTCTGCTGTGTGGAGATAGAAAAAAAAAAAAAAGTTTACGACCAGCTGAGACTCCTCATCACAACTCAGCAGTGCTGGTGCCCTGGCCTCACACTTTCTGGCCGAGAACGGTGAAGAATGGACTCTTGTTGTTTTAAACGGGCCATCGCACAGTATGTCGTCATATCAGCGTAACTGACCGAGGCATCTGATCCAGCCACGTGGCTCTATATGAACATGAGGGCTTGTAGGTGGCTAGTAAGTCAGAACATGGCTTTTTCCTGAGTACCTACTACGTGCTAGCTGTTCCCCACGTGTCTTTTACTAAAGCCTCACACATATTTTCTGTAGCTTACTGGAGACATTAATATGGGCATTGTGCTCACTGCGTGGAATTCTGCCCAGTTCCCTAAGCAATCATTGGTTCAAATTTAACCCAAACCCCAAGTCTAGCCCACTGCGCCTGTCAGGGATGCTCAGGTGATGCTGTTGTGCAGACAACACGGAGCAGCAAAGGCCGTCTGTGTCATGTGTTCCACTTTTACCAGGGATTCTTTAAGGCTTTTCTTTCCATGGACTCCACACATCGGATATATGCCGTGAAGAGAAGGCTGCACCCTACAAGACAAGAGGAGAGGTCAAGGCAAGCCTCACTGCCCTTATGTACATAGAGCCCAGAAGGATATGTCCATTCCCTGTAACTGTAACAAAATATCCAAACACCAGATACTTTACAAAAGACTTTATTTGGATTACCATCCTGGGTGCTGGAGACTCTAAGGGTATAGTTATAACATCTGTCTGACATCTAGTCAGGACCTCATGCTGTATCCCACTGTTGTGCAGGGCATCACATGGAAAGGCAGAACAAGCATAGAACTGGGGTCTTTCTTCCACTTTTTATTAAACCACTCATGTCATCATGGGAGCCTACTCTCACGTCTTTATTTAATCTCAGTTGGCTCTAAAAGCTCCACCCTGAAATACCATTAACATGAATCTGGGGATAAAACCTCTGACACATGAATTTGGAGCGCAGATTCAAGTCATAGTTAGCACACCCCCCTGAAACAACAGTTGTCTGAGTCTTTGTCAATAAGAGAACACAATGGAAAAAGAATTCTGTGACTCTGAGCAGGTATAGATAGTGTCATAGAATTCCAGCTTGCTCCTTCCTGAGCTGCTTCCAAGGCACACTCCACACTGCTCCAGTGTAACTGCTCAGCTTCTCCTTACCATTACGAATCTCTTTAATGACTAAGCCTGCTTGCTCTCCACTTTACATGCTCATTTTAAGGCCAGATCCAATATTTTTTCTCATCTTCCTGCTCCGTCTTTAACTCCTAAGACTCACGGAGAAACCTGGATGAAAGCAGCCAAAAATAATGCCACAGGCCAAATGCTATGCTATTTTAACATTTGTTCCACCAAATATATATCCCCCTGCTTTTAGAATCAGTCTCAACCAAAATTTAAAGACACTAGGAAAACATATAAAAATCTTTTGCCAGACTATATCTTGAAAGGGTTCTAGTTCAGTTACCAATACAGTTGTTCCCATTTAAAAGGGGTGATTCTTGCCTTGCTGCCCACCGCTCTGTTGCATTCTAGTCTTACAAATTCCACTCTCATCCTGAAATGCCCATGTAGTACTGCTTATAGCACGCCAGCATTCTAAGGCCCTATAACCAACTCTTCAAAATCTCTCAATTAAAACAATTTCAAAGGCCCAAAGTTTAATAACAGCAATGACCCCATTCCTGATACCAATTGTCTGTATTAGTTATTTTCGTAATAGGTGATTGCAGCAGTTGACAAAAGCACCTTAAAAGGTGACCAGAGAGATGAGTCAACTGTTAAGAACATTGGCTGCCCTTCCAGAGGACCTTGGTTCAATTCCCAGCACCCGTAGGACAGTTCACAGCAATCTGATACTTCAGTTCCAGGGGACTCAGCATCCTCTTTTGGCCTCTTCAGCACAAGGCGTGACCTTAGCACACAGCTATCCATGCAGACCTTACCTATAGGCAATAAAACGATGACAAAATACAAAGCCAGCTTAAGGAGGCTGAGTTCATTTTGGCTCGTGGGTTCAGAGAATCTCATTTTACATCTGCTTGACTTGTCCTACGCACTTGGTCAGGGTTTCACGGAGAAGAGAACATGTAACGAATCACAACTGTTCGTGGCAGACAAGAATCAGACAGTGCAAGACACAGGGAGGCAGATACCACCTTCAAAGGTCGGCTCTTATTAACCCACTTCTTCCAGCTAGATACCACTTTCCGGAGATCACACAGATTCCAAAAATACCACAAAAATAGCTAAAGAACGAGTGTTCAAAACCTCAACGTCTGGGGGACATCTAAGATTGACGTTATATAGAACAATATGTGCTGGTGTGAGGACTGGAAACAAACCTTAATCTGTGACAGAGGTCTGTAGCAAGAACCATCTTGCAGAGCTCAGTGAGTAGGTAAAGTTCTGGCAAGGCATACTAAGATAAGTTTTCCTTTAAGTTTTTAAGTTATGATATTTTATGTAACTATGGTACTAAATAGTTAATGAACCCCCAAGTACTAGTATATTCCTCATTTAGTTTCAATAATTATCAGCTCATAACAGTCTTGTTACATCTAAAGGGCCTCCTGATTGTCCCATCCCAAATTATCTATTCCCAACATGTCATTTCATCTATAAATACTTTAGACATCCAAACATTTATCTAAAGTGTGTGTGTGTGTGTGTGTGTGTGTGTGTGTGTGTGTGCGTATGCGTGTGTATGCATGCCTGTGGCATGTATGTATGTAGGGAGTACATGTGTGGGTATGCATGTGTGTACAGAAGTCATAGGTCAATGTCATGTATCTTTCTAAATGGCTCTTCATGTTGTTTATAGAACCTAGACAAGAGAACTTAAGTGTCAAAGATGTAGAAATGAAAGTTTTAATAAAGAAAGAGACATGGGCTTTGGCTTCAAACAGAGTAGAATTCCATCTCAAAATGGGCAGTATTAGCTAGAGTATGTGGCATTGGGGGACTTGTCTTTTTACACTCCAAGACATTACTGTGGGAAAGAAATGGAATGGTGCCTGCCAATGCTGGCCCAAGGCCCAGCACATTGAAACCTTGATTCCAGTTTGAGTAACCAAAGTGGGCAGAGAGCCCCATTGCTGAGACCCACAGCTGCATTTAACAAGTGTCCTTCAAGTGTTGTCAGGACTTCCAAGTCTGCTCAGAAAGTGGTAGATGGTGTCAGCTTATCAAAAACCAAGTCCAAAATACTTCAGCTGAAGAATCTGTGCCTTGATAGTCCAAGGGCAGAATATGCAGAGGAATATAGGAATATTGAACTTTTAGGTTTTCTCTGTGTCTCTTTCTCTCTTTGTGTCTCTCTTTGTCTCTCTCTTTCTCTGTGTCTCTGTCTGTCTGTCTGTCTGTCTGTCTCTCTCTCTCTCTCTCTGAGTGTGTGTGTGTTTAGCTTGTATAAAATTAAGAACTTCTTTTATTTGTGGAATAAAACCCCTTTATAGAAATTCAATGAAAGCTGACAAAAATCTACACAAATCTTACATGAAACCTACCCAAATCTTTTATTCAGAAAATTATGTTAGTGCTGCCTTAAACTTGCTGCTAAACTAGTGCTATGCAAACTAATAATTTTCTGGATAAATTTTTATGTGACACTTGCAAGGTAATGAGTTATAATCCATCTGGCTGTCTCTGTTTTCTTTTCCTTCCTTTTAAAGTATATATTACTGATATAAAATAATGTTTCGTTAAGACATTTTCATCTGATAAGTTTATTTAGATCTGACTATGGGAGCATCCGTGAGGGATTATTAAGAGGAGCATGGGCAATTTACCAGTGACTACACCACTGAAGAAAATGTCTCTCCATCCCCAGTAATTAATAACTACCCACTGTTCTTCAGGTATAGGGTTAGGGCCTCATGCTTCTTTATTCAGTGCTGGAGTGTCAGTGAGTCTGTCCTTGGACTGATCTTCTGCAGGTAATAGAATATTAATATAATATAAATACCATGGCCGTATCATGCTTACATTCTTTCTGCCTCCTTTTCTGAGATGGTTCCTGAGCCTTGGAGAGGCTGACGTAAATGCTTAGTGCTAAGCCCTCATGATTTTCCTGTGGATCCTTTTTATGTGGTACTTGCAAGCAATAAGTACAGTTATCATCTACTGTACTTTTTCAATTTTCATTGTTCTTACTTATTTTGAGCATATATAAATTATGCATAATGCTGTGTTTCATTCCACACATGTAATGTGTTGATCTGATGAGGGTTTATTTCCAGTTATGAGTCTCTGTAGTACTCACTACTTATGTCAAAAAGAAACTTCTCTCTTTCCTTCCTTCCTTTTTCCTTCCTTCCTTCTTTCTTTCTTTGCTTGTTTTCATGGCTTCTGGGTCCTCTCTTCCATTTATCTATATGATGGCTTTCATGCCAGTACACACTAGTTTTGTAGTATGACTCTGTAGTGCAACTTCAGTCAGATATGCTGACACATTGTTAAGCATTCTTTTTGTTGAAGGTTGATTTGACTACTCAGGTGTGTGTGTGTGTGTGTGTGTGTGTGTGTGTGTCTACACATGAATTTAGGATTCTTTTTCTATTTCTGTGGAGAATATCATTGGGATTTTTATAGATTTTGTATTTGTTGATTTTGTATTTGTTGATGGTAAGAGGGCCACTTTCACATTGACCTTTCCAATCCATGAGCTTGGAAAATTCTTTCATCTTTTGGAATCTGGCTCAATTTCTTTTTTCTTTTTTTTTTTTTTTTATCTATTTTTTTAATTGGATATTTTATTTACATTGCAGATTTTTCTTGTTTTTTTGTTTTGTTTTGTTTTGTTTTGTTTTGTTGTTGTTGTTTGTTTTTGTTTTTCGAGACAAGGTTTCTCTGTGTAGTCCTGGCTGTCCTGGAACTCACTCTGTAGACCAGGCTATCCTCGAACTCAGAAATCAGCCTGCCTCTGCCTCCCGAGTTTTTCTTGTGTTTTAAAGGCCCTGGGCACCACACTGTTCTAGGAACCGCAGTGGCCCTGTGGCCACAGAATGACAGAAAGAGGGCAACACGGGTGAGAAAGAGAGTGTGCTCGAGGTGCTTATTTTGAGTAAGGATGGCAGCCAATTGTGATCATGTCTACTAGAGAGATGAAATGGCTGGGGATGGGAGGGACTGATGCACAAGGTCCTGCTGAGGAGGCACTGGGGTGTTCCCAGCTAGAACTTACTGAACACACACACCACATACCACACCACACAGAGACACACAGAGACACACACATGCATAAGCACAAGCACACGCACACACACACGCACACGCACACACGAGTTCTTCTTTCAACCATGCTTCCATCATCTCTGCAGACCCTGAGGCAGGACAGGTTAGAGAAGAATTCTATATCTACCTCAAGCCTTTACTGACTGCAGTGGACACAACTCTTTTCCAAAAACTCTTTGCATAATCACATGAGGGACTGAGGTGGGAAAAGGGTAGTATTTTCCCTTTCTTCATAAACTCATATTTTCTTCACAGCCCAAGTTCCCAGGAACTATAAGCAGTATTTCTAATCTCTGGTTTTTGAAATGGTCCTGGAAAAGCATTTACCTCCTTTAGGTGCCTAGCTCCATGGCGCACAAGGACCCTACTTCCTTGCTGTGGGCCCATAGCAACTTAACCCTGATGGCAAGGCCATCTGTCCCAATGGATGCTGGACTCCAGGGGCTGCTCAACCTTCTGATAGTACCGAATTGTGCAGTCAGCAACAGGCTGTAAAGCTGGATGCCAGGAGAAAGAGAGAACCTGTAGATGCATTTTGCCCCAATAGAGCTTTCGCTCTGTGCCAGTCTGTCCCACGGGTTTCTGATGTACATCAAATTTCAAGGGCACCTACTTGCCTGTAGGTGGTTTGCAAGCCCAGAGAAGTCAGCCCCTCATGCAGAATTCCATCTCTGCCTTTCCAAACACAACTTCAGCCATGACAGAGAGAGCAAAACATTCATCCAAGGAGTCACTGAATCCTTGCCCATCTTTCCCCAGCCTTCCTTCACAGTCACAATAAAACATCGGAGGACTGAGTGAATTTTCCAGCATCCTTTGTATGCCCTGCATTCATCTTCAAAGCAAACAACAGATTTTTTTTATATTAAAGCAAGCAATTGGATAGTGCTCTGGTTTGGATCTGTAACAGCATCCAAAGGTCTCTGTGTTAAAAGTGCAAGCTGGGGGCACCACTGCAAGGTTAATGGAAACATTCAGAAGTGGGGTGGGGGGGCTAGTAGAAAGAAGGTAGGTCAGTGGGGCATGTTCTTTTTATTTTATTATTTAAAAATTTTTACTGGTATTTTATATGTTTGAGTGTTTGTCTGCATGTGTGCCTAGTGCCCTCATAGGCCAGAAGGTCTTTCCCTCTTTTTAAGTTTACCTGTTTTCAGGTGTTTTGTTACAGTAATACAAGGCTGACTAACACAGCCATTAGGCTGAGGTGGCCCCCATAGACTACTTCATGAGAACAGTAATATTCTAATCCTGTCCAGCATCACCTCACAATCCCTAGGGAGTTTCTACTGGAGTGATCTATGTAAGGCCACCCTCCATTTTAGCCAAGCAATTGTTCACTTTGCTTGGCTTCTCCACCTACAGTATATAATGCTTTCCTTCAGACTTCATTACAGATCCCCAAATGCTGGCTGGCTACAGCTGTCCACATGTATGGACCACTGTCTGTTCAAATAAACTCTTAAAATTTTAATGCACCTTAGACCATATGGTCTATATTGTATTTGTTGAGTTTCCTTTCTGCGTGAGTACCACAAGCATGAGTAGTTAGTACCAGTACCTATGTTTCTGTATAATTAAATGATCTTATTACTAAAGTTATATGCCATGTACTGAGTTTTCAGATAGCACTGGACTGCACATCAAATGGTTGTCTCGTAGGATTACAAGGGGGCTGAGGAATTCCTGTTGTGTAGTGATGTATCCATTATCACAGCTCAGTCCAATACATCGTGTGTGTGTGTGTGTGTGTGTGTGTGTGTGTGTGTGAGAGAGAGAGAGAGAGAGAGAGAGAGAGAGAGAATAATCCCACTGAACTACCAACAGAGCCCATAACACTCTCAATATATAGCACTTCATACTTGAAAATTGTATTAGTCAGAGTTCTCTAAAGGAAAATAACTGAGAGAATGAATACGTATATTAAATGAGGATTTATCAGATTGGCTTATAGGATGTGGTTCTGGTAGTCCATTAATGGCTGTCTCACACCAGAGAGGCTGGGAATCTGGCCGTTGTTAGATCCATGAGGATGAGTGTCTTAGCAGACCCCATCTGTCACTGGAGGCCTGGGGGATTCCTGGGGAGTTGCTGCTCTTCAATCTATATTGGAATTCTAAAATTTTGTTAGCAAGAGTGGGGACAATTAGGCGAAGAGTAAAATGACCTTCTATGCTCTTTTATGTGGGCTGCCACTAGAAGGTGTCGTCACCCAGATTTAGGGTGGGTCTTCCAACTTCAAATAATCTGAGCAGGAAAATCCTTCATGAGACTGCCAGCTGCCTGTGTTTTAGTTGATTCCAGATGAAGTCTAGTTGACAATCAAGGTTATCCATTAGAATAATGTTAATGAACAACTATGTTGCTAGTTTATCAGTGACTGCTATTCATTTTATCATTATTTTAGGATAAACGCCTCCTAATCAGAGAAGTCCACTGTCAAATAATATGCCATGGTTTTCTGGCTTCAGCACCACACATGTGGTTTCTACAGCATTTGTTGATCATATCAAGTATTTTCATAGAGTGGCCACCTGGCCCACCTAGACCTGTGCTCAACAATTCCCACTCAACTATGAAATCACTTTAGGACACATTTCTCAGAACACATCTCCATCCTTGTTAATTGGCACATTGTTGGTGACTGCACTGCCCCATGCTTTGGGGTTAAGTGCTCTGGTCAAGAGAGAGAGTGGGGATGGAGGGGCAAGTAATGTGAAGAATAGGGACAACCCAAAGGGTCTGTAGTCAAGTCTTGTTTACTGTCTCCCATAGACTATATTCACACCTCCTATTCACCTCCTATATAGACCCTATTACAAGGAAATCCTGGGTATTTATAAGCACAAGCAGGAGAACACAGGTGAAGACACTTTACCACGTGCACCATGCAGCTGGGGTCACTAAACCGCAAAATAAGATATGTGGGATAAACAAGATGTTTGTCAGAGTGTGCTCAGCTGTTGTAGGCTGTTGAAAAACAAGTCTCTATCAGGGTATATGGTTCCAGATGGCTGCAAAGTTGATAGCCACTTTCTACTTAAAGTCGGCTCCCAACAGCACATGAGTGTTTTTAGATCAGGCTGTGCTTGAACCTAACCTGAATCTGCTGTTAGATGTAAAAGGAGGACTTAGCAACTGGAATGGCAGTCTAAGACCAGGGTTTCCCCACAAGGATGGGATACAATGGTACCGCCATCTTTGTGAAAATGCAGGTAGTCCTGCATCTTATGGTACACCGAGGACTTAGACTTTATCTCTACTTGGGGTTTGACAGGGTCTTCCTCCACAGGCTGTAAGTGTGCCAGCTATGAGCCAAGTGTCTCACTCCTTAGTCATACACCGAAAAGTTCCTCCTCTCCAGCATTGTGCTAAGGAAGGCGTGAATGAATGTGTGAGACTGGACTTTTTTAACATTTTATTTTTTTTATTGGATATTATATTTACATTTCAGGTTTTATCCCCTCACTCCATTCCCCCCACCACCCAGGAACCCCCATCCCATCCCCCCTCCTCCTGCCTCCACAAGGGTATGCCCCCACCTACCCCCAACTCCCACCTCCCCACCCTCGAATTCCTCCCGGATCGGTGACTGGATTTTTGTTTCTTTAGTTCTACCTAGTATAGGATAATTCCTCTGCTGGGTCTTCCCGAAGAGGCAGCTCTTACATCATATTCTCTGTAGTAAATGTCCCCTCATTTCCTTCCAGCCGTTTCTATTTGGTTTTATGTCTTCCTATTGGGGAAGGCAACTAGACGTTTCCCTTTATAACCTTTTTTCGTTCTCATTGATTTAGCTATTATTGAACCATTTTTTATTTCTTCCTAAACTATTCAGACTTAATTACATGTTTTTCTTCTGCCTTTGGCTCAAGTGTACTAATTATGTAGTACTTAGTCTGTCTCAAGTTTATTATTAGACTTTTCATTGTCCCTCCATTTGCTAAATTGCAGTGAGTTTATATTTTTTAGGGTTCTTTCCGTTTGCGGTGCCATTGTTTGAAGAAGCCAAAGAAAGCCTATTTAAAATTAAGCTTGACTCAGCATTTTCAATCCCAGGTATGAAATTCTACATACCAAACTGAGGTTGGTAAAGTCTGTTGTTGGTCAGTGAAATGTACAGCGTTATTGTTTTCTTATACTCTGACTCTTCAGAGTTTTCACCATGCTTTGCCATGAGATCCATCATTCCTCCATTATAAGCAGTTCTTCCCCTTGTTGCTGGACTTGGCCATGTGATTCCCTTCAGCCTATGGAATATTTAAGAGCGCCATTTGAGGAAGTGAGGTTTGCAATATGTTCTTATGGCATTTCCATGAAAATATGCCCCAGCAGTCCAGTCCCAGAATAATAAAGCACCCACAAGATGTAACACACAGTGAAGAAATGAGTCTGGTAGAGCCGAAGTCAGGACAGAGTTTATTCAGTAGAACCCAGCCTGACCCAAATGACAGGATCGTAGGCAATAAGAATAAAGGCTAGAGATTTTGAAGGGTGATATTTTACAAAGCATTTACTCAGGAATTTCTAAGTGGTGAAGTGGTGCTTGGCGCTACAATAAAAAGGAAATTGTAGGGAATGGTGAATGTTTCCCTTCAGAGAGAGATGTAGGCTCATAGGTTCTCAGGAGGGGATAATATAAGAGAAGAAATTTCTAGCACTTGTTGGCTAAAGCAGTTACTGTGTCAAATGCTGTGCAGCTAATTTGTTTTTAATACACTAAATGAGTTAAGGAGTTGCTAACAACATTTCTTAAGATAAGGAAATTGAGTCACAGAGAGAATTTCATTTTCAATTTTTTTCAGCCTCGTACATTATTAAAGAAAAGCTTGGGACTTGCCTTACTTTCTTTTCCTGTCGCTAAAGTGATCAATAAACTCTGGCTAAAGCGACTTAAGGGAGAATCATTTTGATTTACAGTTCCAGGGGCATATAGTCCATTGTGGCAGGGTGGGCATCCCGGCAGGTACAGGAGGCTGACTGGTCCAAGTTCATCCATGCTCAGGAAGCCGAGAGTGAACAGAAAGTAGCACCAGGCTATAAAGCCTCTAAGCCCACACCCAATGATACACTTCCTCCAACAAGTCTCCACTTCCTAGACATTTTACAACTTTTATAAACAGTGCCATCAGCTGACAAACAAGTGTTCAAACACATAAGCTCATGGGTGACATTTCACGTTCAAACCACAGCAGAGCTCTATTTTTCTTCAATCCAGTTAGTGTACTGTAAATGTACATCTGGCTGTAAGTTCTCAGGAGACAGATCCCATATGCTAGACGGCACTTTTTTCGTTTTATTTTTAATTAATTAATTAATTAATTAATTAATTTTGGTTTTTCGAGACAGGGTTTCTCTGTGTAGTCCTGGCTGTCCTGGAACTCACTCTGTAGACCAGCCTGGCCTCGAACTCAGAAATCCGCCGCCTCTGCCTCCCAAGTGCTGGGATTAAAGGCGTGCGCCACCACTGTCCGGCTAGAAGGCACTTTTTATAACAGATGACTACTATGACTTCAGATTCAGCTGCATCTGGGGAGGGGGCAGTGTCACCCACATTTCCAAGCCACTCTATAAATTCAGATATTCCACAAACCTTTCAGGTTTCATAATTTTTCTAGAACGATTCACAGAACTCAGGGGAAACTGCCTCAGATTCTAGTTTCGTTTTGAAGGACACAAGAAGAAGACTCAGCCAAACAGCAAGGCACAGGATCGGTGCTGTGGAGCATAGGGAATCATACATTCTCTGTATGGCATCCAACCACCTACCCAGTATATGTGTGTGCGCTCATGAATCTGACCTCAACTCCAGTGTCTAAAGTTTTCTGTTTTCAAAATTTTGAGATTAAAACATATAATTATAATTCTCTCTTGCTTTTCTTCCTGCCAAAGCCTTCAATACCTGCCTCCCTATGTTCTTTCAAACTCATGGCCTCTTCTTTCACTAATTAGTACTGTATGAATATACATGTGCGTGCGCATGCGCGCGCGCACACGCGCGCACGCGCACACACACACACACACACACACACACACACACACATTCCTAAGTATAACCCCTTTGTATAATGTTACTTTTATGTATGTTTTCAGGGATGACCATTTAGCAATGGACAACCAATTGGTGTGCTCTTCCCAGGGGAGGACCATCTGTCTCACTCCCAGCTTTCCACCTTGTCTATAGTTTTTTGGGTAGAATTGAGTTCCCACAGGGTTTTCCCCACCCACTGGTGTCATCCTTGTTCAGCTCACATTTGTCTGCCATGGTGGTGAGACTTGATGATTGTAGTTTCTGATATTGTTAGGATACATAATTTCATAGCAACCTCCCTGACCCACTGGCTCTCACAATCTTTCTGCCCCATCTTCCACAATGTCCCCTGAGCCTTAGACACACGAGTGTTTTATAGATGTGTCTATTGGAACCAGACTCCACAACACTGACTTTTGACTGGTTCTGATTTTCTGTAATAATCTCCATCTGTTGCAAAGAGAATTTTTCTAGATAAAAAGTGAAAATGACACTTGTATGTGGGTATAAGAACAAAGGTTTAGGAGACTGTCGTTGTGGACTATATTTCTCTGTCAATTGTGATCAATAGGCTCGCTTAGTATGTTATCATGGCTGACATCTGTGGTCTCTCAGAGTTTGCAGAACATCTGCACGAGCTCTTCTGGATTCCAGAGTCTCTATTGAGAAGTCAGGTTTTATTCTAATAGGCCTGCTTCTATATGTTACCTAGTCATTTTCCCTTACAGCTTTTAATATTCTTTCTTTGTTCTGTATGCTTAGTCATTTGACTATTATGTGCTGTCTTAGGGTTTTACTGCTGTGAACAGACACCATGACCAAAGCAATTCTTATAAGGAAAACATTTAATTGGGGCTGGTTTACAGGATCAGAGGTTCAGTCCATTATCATCAAGGCAGGAACATGGCACTGTCCAGGCAAGAATGATGCAGGAGGAGATGAGAGTTCTACATCTTTATCTGAAGGCTACTAGGACAAGACTGGCCTCCAGGCAGCTAGGACTAAAGTGTTAAAGCCCACACCCACAGTGGAACACCCACTCCAACAAGTCCACACCTCCTAATAGTGCCACTCCCTGGGTTAAGCATATACAAACTATCTCATGTGCTATGGGTAATTTCTTTTTTAGTCCAGTCTATTTGGTGTTCTGTATGTTTGTAGTACCTTGATAGGCGTCTCCTTATTTAGGTTGGGGACATTTTCTTCTATGATTTTGCTAAAAATACCTTCTGTGTCTTTTACCTGAATCTCTTCTCTTCCTCTACTTCTGTTATTTTTGGAGACTTGGTTGTAGTGTCCAAGATTTCCTGGATGTTTTGTGCCTGGATTTTTCCCCTAAGATTTAACACTTCCTTGAACTAAGGTATCCATAGCTTCTACCTTGTCTTCATCTCCTGAGATGTTCTCTTCCATGTCTTTAGATCTGTTAGTGAGGTGTATCCCTTGGATTTTGCTTGACTTCCTACAGTTTTCATTCTAGTTTTATTTCAGTTTGGATTTTCATTAATGATTCAATTTCTTTGTTAAATCTACTGCCTTGCCTTGAATAGTTTTCATTATTTCATTCAATGTTTTGTGTTTCCACAGACTTCACAAAAGAATTTATTTACCTTTAAAGTGCTTGAACATATACATGATTGTTATTTTAAAGTCATTGTCTTAGGCTTTAGCTATATTTTCTCAGGGCCTATTACAACAGGGTTACTGGGTTCTGGTGGAGGCATATCGTCCTTCGTTGTTAATGTTGTGCTGATGTCTAGGCATCTTGAGTTATGACAGCTGAGATGATTCTAGGTCCTGTCTTTGTTGGCTGGGTGTTCCATTCTTTGATTGCCATGGCTCTCGCTGGGGGCGCACACCTACCTTGTCAGACCCCACGACTACACTGTTTCAAGTTTTTGCCTTGATTTCCCCACAATGATGGACTATAACCTGAAATTGTGAGCTAAAAAAAATGCTTTCTCCTAGTCTTAGTCAGGGTTTGTATTCTTGCACAAAACATCATGACCAAGAAGCAAGACAGTACACCCCCTAAGTTGCTTTTTGTCAGGGTATTTTATCTCAGTAGCAGAAACAAAGCCAGGACAAGGATTGTGTTGATATTGTTGATATTGTTGCTTCTCATAAATGTAAAACAAGACCCATGGAAGGCACACAAGACCTCTCATTTTAATAGCTAGTTTTCAGGAGGCTGAAATAGTTCATAGTTTCTCAACAGAGTGATACATCTGTGGACAAATTTTTTTAAGTTTCAAAATACACCTAGAGAAAACTTTTGCCCCAGTGACTAAAAGGTTGAAGCTCTGTGATCCTTCAGCACCTTGGGTCTCAGTACCAGCAGAACATCCAGGCAAACCTCTACACTGTGGGAGATGTTTGCACGCTGATTAATTTCTGATGGTTGGCTGAGCATTTATTAATCTCTGGTTGAGACTTTTGCACTCTGGGTGGCGGGGGGAGCATGAAATGATGCTCTCAGCACTTTTCCCCCACACTCTATGCAGGCTGCGGACAACCATGATAGACAAGGCAAGTGTAGGCATGAATGTATTAACCTCGTTTCCTTGGAAACCACAGAGTCGAAGGGAGCATGTCAGTCACATTCAGCAGCCTGCTCTGTGTAAGGCAATTAGTTCCAGGATTTGTCAGATGACAGTTCTATTTTTGAGCCCTTTCTTATCAATTAGAAGAAGAATACCTGACGTGCAGAGATTTCTCAGCAGTCTGTGCCACAACGTAGTCTAGAAGCAACATGAAGGCGAGTCACACTGCCTCCTACAAAGATTGTTCTAATTTGTTCCCTCCGAAGAACGTCTTGATGGATTGGCTCAGGGTTGCATACAAGCAAGGGAGAGAGGCTGCTTAGCTCACTCTCCTCAGGAGGAAACAGACGCTGAGGTGGCACACACAGTTCTCCCAGGAGCTTACCCTGGAAATTAGCAGCAGGGCAGATCATTAAGTAGGGTTTGTGTGAAATCATATGGATTTGGGGGAGGTTAGAGCAAGAATAATACAAATGAGCAGCATAGTTGATCACACACCAGACTGTGTGATGCACATGGATCTATGTATCCAGTGTGTCACTCACGCTGCCCACCAGGCTGAGGACAGAGTAGAGTGGCCTCTGAGAATGGCGTGGCAAAATGATGTTTGTGGATGTTGTGGAGATGGCTCAATAAGTAAAGTGCCTACGGTGCAAGCATGAGGACTTACGGACTTACGTTCGTGTCCCTAATACCCAAGTAAAAAGCCAGGTGTGACAACACATACCTGTTATCCAACTACCAGGGGGGCAGGGACAGGAGGATTCCCTGAAGCTTGCTGGCCATCTAGTCTAGCTGAATTGATTCAATGAGAGACCCTATCTCAAAACAACAACAACAACAACAACAACAACAACAAAGAATAAGGGCAACTGAGGAAGATAGTGTCTATGTGAACACACATCAAATACTCATTTGTACCTGTGCCTATATGTGCAAAACATGTGAACATGTATGTACATGCAACTCCATAAAAGCTACAAAGAAGTTGTGTGGATCTGGGTGGTAATCTCAGTGGTGTAGATAAAGCTGGATTCTAAGGCTCTATGGCTGGTACCATGGGTAGGTAGTAGAGTCACTTGCTGAGGGAGACACTCTGATGCAGTGGCTCTGTTTAATGGGGAAGGGTATCAGTTTAGTTTGGGCATTAAAACTAAAGATGTCTCTGAAAAGTTAGAGAGAAGATGGCAGTGAGAGCCACAAGGAAGGGCTTTGGTGTTGACCCTGTGGGAGCTTGGTTCTGTAGATTTCGTAGGGCAAACTCTGAGCTGAGGAGAAAAAAGTGGGTAAAGTATTTATGCTATTATTTTCAGGGATTTGAGGGTATTTGAGCCATCTCAAGCCTTCAGAGGAAGGCATGAGAAAATCAGGTTTGAAGCAATCTTCGTTCTTTATCCTAACCCATCTCGGTCTCTTGGTCCTCTAGGCAAAGTACAAAAGAGAGCTTCAGGATTCTGCATGAGGATAAAATGCGTACACCGGACTAATTTAAAGAAGCGTAACTACATATAATAACTCTCTCAGTAATGTCTGACACACCATTATGTCAGAGACCACACTGGCCCATTAGCAGTATCACCGAGGTTAGAGCAGACAGTGATAAACCTCCGTGTTTCCTGTGTCCTTTAGAGTCCAAGCTTCGGCGAAGGCCTATTGCTAAGCAGTTACATTGGCCACATCCCTGGACCACATTAATGAAAATGAACAAAACAGCAAATACTGATGGGTGTCTGAGATGTCGTATTGTGGCATGAGCTAAGAGGGAAACCGAGGTCAGGAGTGAGGAGGGGCAGACTGGCAAGGAAAGCCTTTCTCACAAAGTAACTGGACAGCAAAGTAAAGAAGTGGTGGGATAGATCGTGTGATTGTGGAAAGACTGTTCCAAGAAGAGAAAGGAGGTAATGCAGAGGGTCAGAGGCAAGAGTAGTAGTGAATCATGAAAAATATTTAGTAAGCATTTCTGCAGCGGAGGGCATATAAGAGTAAATATGAGTAAGAGGTGGTGGACGTTTGGGTTACTCTGGACCTTTTTGCACCTTGAGATGTATTTGTGTGTTTGTTTATAGTTTGCATGTACGTTTATTTCATTTTATATTTTTATTTTATGTTGAGACACGGAAGCATTGCATCAACCAAGATGGTGCTCCTTCTTACACGCTCTGCAGTTGTGTGTTCAGAGACATGGAGGCAGAGTAGAGAGATAGGTGGGAAAAGTCAGGCATCGTGGTAAGCAGAGTGGTGTGGAATACAGCTGGATTCTAAGGCTGTATGGCTGGTGCCAAGGGTAGGTTGTAGAGTCACTTGCTGAGGAAGACACTCGGATGCATGAGCACCACATACGTGCAATGCCCGAGGAGGTCAAAAATGAATGTCAGATAATCCTGAAGGGATTACAGAGGTCCTGAGCCACCATAGGTTCCAGGGACCAAAGTCAAGTCCTAACCTCTGAGCCTTCTCTCCTGCCTCTCTTGTTGCATTTCAAAGAATTCGGTATAGATGCTGAAATTTCTTCTGAGTGACATGGAAGAGGGTTCTGTAGAAAATAGAACTATCCCACGATAAAAAGATCGTTCTGGCTACTGGTAGAGGGCTGGGGTGGTGGTAGAGGGCAGCTGCCATAGTCCAATGACAGCACCATGGTGGTTACAATAAGGATGGAGCAGGTAAGAATCAGACTGGGTTTCCAATGTGTGTCGAAGGTAAATTGCACAGAATCTGCTGGTAGGGTTGATCTATGCTTAAAAGAAAGAGAAACTAGAGCTTGTTGCACAGATTTTTGTTAACCCTTGAATGTGAGGAAGATCTGAGTTGGGGCAAAGTAAAAGCAGCTCCTGAAGAAGAGAGGCCGCATCAAGAAAGCTTGGTGCCTGCCTGGGCATGATGGCACATGCCTTTAATCCTGGCACTTGAAAGTCAGAGTTTCTGTGAGTTCAAAGTCATGCTGGTCTATATAGAGTTACAGGCCAGCAGAGCTGCATTCAGAGACTTTGTCTCAAGAAAGAGAGATAGAGAAAGGGAGAGAGAGACGGAGACAGAAACAGAGAAAGGGAGGGATGGAAAGAGAGAGAAAGAGAAAGAAGGAGGAAAGAAAGGAAGGAAAGAAGGAAGGAAGGGAGGCAGGCAGGGAAGGAGGGGGAGAGAGGAGGGAGAAAAGAAGGAAGGAAAGAAGGGAAGAAGGGAAGGAAAAAAGTAGGAATATCAGAGTCTGTGCTGTAGCCAGACTGTGCAGTGGGCAATTTCAAACAATGTCACTGAAAGAAGTCTTAAGTTGAGACAAATGTTACAAAGGTAAAATATTGCCTGTGATGTCTTGGGGTGAGCAAGGTATATTATTTCCCCTAACAAAAGTGGCACCCTCCAGAGATGTGCCATTTACACAGGCCAACCCCTGAACCTGCATTCTCCACTGCTGCTAAGTTTGAGAGTCTCCCAGAACCCTTACACCAAGTCACTTGAACTCATGAAGTGCACGGAGAGTTCTCTATCCAGTCTGTATATTAAGCTCTTATCAGAGACAAGGGCTTTGAACTCTCAGCACATGCCTTCGGCTACCTTTTTCATTCTGGAGATAGTTTCATTTGGCACAAACATGTTGAGCTACTTTGGCACCTGTTGCCTGTACCATAACCAAACAATTATTGCTAAATCTAGCATCACCACGGGTCCCCATTCAAGCCTCTAGGAGTTGTAGAGATCTCACACGTGAGTCTTTAGGCGGTATTACTGGTGTTATCCCTTTTGGTATTATTTCTAATCTTCTGCACTCCCCAAGGCTACTGTTAATATGGACATTGATGAGCTCTCTATCGTGCATTTGAATCTGATAAACTCTTCTGTGTTCACTCACACACACTTATCTGTTAACCCTGATAGCAGGAACATAGAAGTAGAGACATGAAATCATTTTCCCACAAATAAGTTATCATCAGCAAGCCAGCACTCCATCTGTGTGTGGCCAGTGTGGCCCTCCTGCTCTGCATAGTTCTGCTGTCCTGGGATGATTGTTCTTCACTCTCCTCTAAGGTGTTAGAGAGCCTCCACTTATTTCTGGCTGGATCTTCTCAACATTATGATGAATCAAGGAAGTACCAGCACATTGATATGATTTACAGTGTGTACCATCAGGCACTTCATCACAGGGAATGGCTCTGAAGCATATTCACAGTAACAGTTGCTGAGGCTAGCAGCAAACCTGGCTTTCCAGAAACAGCAGTTAGTGACCAAGAGCCCATCTTTCACTGCGTAGCTTAGGGTGTTGAGAGTGTTCTTCTGAAAGTCCTTGGTGAGGGAAAGTGCTTCTTTTTAGCTCTGAGTACCCACTGCCATCAAGCCAGCTCCATAAAGCTCTGGTGTCTACTGGAGATGTCATAGGTTAGTTAGGTTCAATACAAGGACTACTTGGTCTCTGAGGTAGAAAACCAGCCTGGTTCTCCTTACCTTCTTCTCTAGTCTGGGCATTTCTATGCAAGGTGGAGATGTTCCTTCCATCCCATACTAGACATAGTCTAGACCCCAAGTCTCTTGAGAGTAGGAGTTTGGGGCAGAAGGAAGATGAAGGAAATAGAAGACAGTCTGCCTTTCCGTCTCAGGGCTCTGAGTCACTGGCTCAAAGTCACTCAGACTCAGAGTCACTGGCTTTGTTGCCCCTGCTGTCCAGAAGCCATACCAAAATGAACCCAGGGAAGAGGCAACCTGCAGGCCTGCAGAAATACGCTAGACCAAGGCCAAAGGAGATAGCACCCTAAGAGTGCCCTAGACAAGATGGCACCCTAGAACCATTTGGGGATGGTGCTAGAGTGCAAACTCTCCACAGTCCTACTGTCTTGCCTCTGTTCTTGCTGCTCCAGAGTTCAAAGGCTGCTTACTATAGGGTCAATTTCTGGTTGCCCTGTCAGGAACAGCCTCCCCAAGAGACTGTTAGAGGCTATTCATACCTTGAATTCAGGGCTGCATTTTCCAGTTGTCCTTTCACATTAAGTGCTCCAAAGGTCCAAAAACAACAACAACAACAACAACAACAAAACAGTCTTTTATGTGCTGCCCTTCATTTGCTTTCTCAGACATTTTTTTTGTTTGTTTGTTTGCTTGCCCTAAGAATGCTGTCGTAGTTTTGCATGCTGCCCAATGCCTGCAGATATCCTTTGAGTGAGGGTTAGTGGGAATGACTAGAGGGTATGGTGGGAGTCTGTATGGCCAGCCTGCTATCCCTGGCTTGGTGGGAACCCATGAACACTTTAAACTCACATTCTTGCCACCAGCATATGCCCTGGGGTAATCTGAAAAGTTCCCACCCTCTTCATTTCTACCTGGAAACAGTGGGCTGTTCACCCCTGGTCAGTGCATGTTCTGTTGGGTTCTGTAGTTCTGGAGAAATCTAAGGACACAGGGCTGAACATTCCACAATCACCAAAGATAAGAAGAAACATACATAGATACATAGTTCTTTGGAGACATAGTATACAGATTTCTAAATCTCTGGATGTATGTGCTATAAAGACACAGATTTGTTTTAAGCAATTAGCTCATGAGATAGTTGGGTTTGTAAGTCTTCAAGTCTTCCATCAGCAGAACATGCTAGCAGGCTTGGGGCTCAGGAATGGATTGATATCAGGCTGGAATGGGTTATACGTAACTGACCTCACTCATTCAACTCTTATATAACTCACCCCAACCAAGCAGCTCCATCAGGGACAGCATAGCCCATCTTTGTCCACTCCTCACCCAAAGGTAGGAAGAGCTAAATTTCTCATGGATTCTCCCCACTGGTTGGACCCCTAGACCTTCTCTGAGAACACAAACCACCTTTTCTTCAAAGCCCCAATGAATTTTTTTGTGCATGTTTTACATTAAATGTTTAGAGAAAAGAAAAAAAAAAAAACACCCTCGCATGGTTTCTATTAGTTTCCTCAAAAGTATGGGTTCGAGTTATCGTGAACAAAGACTCTGGGTATTGGGTTTCCCCGATCCTGCTGGCCTGGTCTGCCCTTCATTTCCTGCCATCTCCCAGCACATCAGGAAACAGAGAACACCCCACCCTGGGGCTCTGGGCTCACTCATATCAGATAAGTAAATGACTCTAAAGCCATCGGGAAATAATAAGGTGTGCCTTGTCCACTTCTGTAATTATTTCCTCACAGTGACAGGGCCTGAAGACAGACTCTACTCAGGTGACATGTTCATTAGACTCAGAAATTCAAATCCTATAGAAAGGGGAAATACAATGAAACAAATGCAAAAAAGCATTTCTCAGGATGTCATAACTTATAAGAGACCTTGACACCCTTGATCATGGACAGTCTGACTTTGCACTCTTATAACCAGGACTGTGACCTATTCTGTGGCCTGCAGTTTGTGATAGTTGCCTGATCTTGCTTCTTCCCATGGCTAGGTAAAGAATGTTTTACCTGTCATACACAGTAGTGTTCCTTGACTCCTAGCCACTATGGACATGTCCCCAGATGTCCTTATAGCCACAGGTACCCTGTATTGAGAACCTACTCAAGATTTAGACTACTATTAGTTTCCATTTCCATTGTATGCATTGTATGCATTGTATACATTTCCATTGTATTCATCCTTCCAACAAGGCCAGGCACCCTGACAAAGACCCCTGAGAGCAACTCACAGAGGCTGACCCCAAAGTACTGAGGCAGTAGTCAGAATTATCTTTGATTTTGTTTTTGCTTCTTCTGCCCCCAAACTCCTACTCTCGGAGACCCATTCCCTCTCCTTCTGGCCAGCATTGTTTTATTTTTTAAAAGGATTCATCATGAGATGTTTGCCATGTGTTTTTCTCCTGGGTGAGGGACTTAGTAAGGCTAAGGTTAACCCACTGATTGACCCCCTTGTCATTGAGAGAAGACAATGAAGTTCTGATTAAACCAAGGAAGAACTGTCTAGCAAGGAAATTAAGGTAAAAAATGTGAGGGTGGGAGATTTTATCTGGTTTTTATTTGGGGTACAAAAGAGCCTCCCTGAGTCCACTTGGATGTGTCAACTACAAAATGCTCTCCTTGTAGACCAAAGAAGTCAGAAGTCTGTTCTCTCTAAAGTCGGGGTTTGGCCTCAGGGACCCAAGAGAGTCTCTGCCAGTGAGCTCATCTGTTTGCTCAACACAGAACCTACAGAATCTACATATAGAACCCTCTGACCAGGGATGAGGATCCAGAGGTGGGAAGAAGGCACAGGCCTAATTCCCATTCTGTGAAACCAGCAGCAGGAAAGCAGATACAAGCTGGTAAATTGCAGGGTAATGAGATATAACTGGTGGACGGTGACCTGCCCCTCCATGTGGGTGGAGAAAGGCTGGGGTTTGATGGTACAAGACAAAGCAAAGGACTTCAAGGAAAGAACAAGAACAATGCATTTAAGGAACAAAGAAACAAAGAGCTGTGTGTTTGAGACATCCCATGTAGCTGGAGAATTCTGCAAATGGGGAGGTGTGAGCCTAGGCCCCGGGCAGATAGCAGTGTTGCTTAAAGTTGTCTTCACTGCATTCTGCAGTAACAAATTCATGTTACATTAAACACGGGGAGCACAGAGGTATGAAACCATAGTTACAAGCACTTCCCTGCAATGCACGGAGGACACTATATCCATTCTATTTTATTTGGGGGAGGGGGGGAAAGAACTGTAGTTTGTTTTTATTGCTTGGTGGAGGTTTTTTTTTTTTTTTTTTTTTTTTTTTCCAGTACTGGAGATGCACCCAGTGTCTCAAAAACATTAGCCAGATGTTCTGCTAACTACATTCCCAATACTGCTTGTTTTGTATCAGCATCTTGCTATGTAGAGCAGGTTGGCCTGGGACTAACATCGTCCACTTCAGCCACAGGAGTGCTGGAGTTACAGCATGCACTATCTTGCCCAGCTTTTATTCTGGTATTCAAATGTCGGTTATGACTGAAAAGCTGACTTCCTCATCTCCTAATGGGTCTCTAATCATCTCTATTTAGAGTCTGAACTTGATCCTGTGGTTGCTAGGGAGCCTCTCATGTAGAAATGACCTGGCCTCTTTTCTTTCACAGAATATTTGATGCTCCAGCTGATGTAGAATGAATGGCAGTGTTTTCCAACCTTCCTAATGCTGTGACCTTTTAATACATTTCCTCATGCCGTGGTGACCCCAACCATAAATTATTTTTGTTGTTACCTCATAACTGTAATTTTGCTACGGTTATACATTGTAATGTAAACGTATGGGATCTGACATGTGATCCTCAAAGGAGTGACAGGCTGAGAACACCTGGGGCTAGGGCTGGGTGGCTACGGTCCAATTGAGAAATGGGCACATGCCAAACAATTGGCAATTGATATGGAATCAAGCAAATTACTTTTTTTTTTAACTTCTTAAGAATAGAAGAGATGATTGGTTGGAAACACAGAGATGGAGTGAGGAGGAAGAGCAAGGTTGACTGTAGGATTCTGCTTTAAGTAATTCTGGTTTCAGCAAAAGCGGGGTGTTCACTGGGATGAATGTGTGGTTCTGCTCGTGAACTGATGGGGGCTGGGTGGGGCTGCCAGAACTGAGTTTGAGCAATGTTCTGGAACACTGGAATAGAAGTGATGGCCTGGGGGACTGTAAGAGAAACGCAGGCACAGCATGGAAGTCTCCCTCTTTCTCTGGAATGATCTTTGAATCCAAGCAAACGTCAGGTCATTATTGCCATATACCACCACACAATGCCTCTTAGAGGAGGTTAACACAGAGCAGGTGTGTATTTGACTTAATGGCCAAACATCATCTCCAGTGACCATGATAGCAAATGACCCTCTTCTGCCTGGATTCAGAGAAGCCCACATGGGAGTGGCTAACCTGGAGGCTGGTTTACCCTGTGGCTTGGCTGTGGACTTCAGATGTTTCCATCTTGGCTCTTTTTGAACTAAATATGTTCCTCATGCTAAGGAGGCACATGTCTGATGTTGTTAGAAGCCCGGACAATTAAAACATGTTGGGAATTATTAGGAATTGAAGCAGCTGGTATTGGAATATTCTAGCCCTAGGTTTAAATTAGTAAGTTGCCTTTCTTGATAAGAAGTGGTATTAGATTCCAGGCCCTGATTTTGCAATGAATTTGGCTGCTGTCCAGAACAGTCTAACACAGCAGGTCACTCTGCCTCCCTCCATTTTTTTTTTTTTTTTTTTTTTTTTTTAGCTACCACTGTTTTCCATTCTTATCCATCACATTCAAGAAACACAAACTCCAAACAGACAGACAAAGTGTTACTTGTTTTGCTTTACTTGGTTGCTTTTATTCCTTATATTTTATTGGGAGAAAAGTGAAATAATTTATCCACTGGGTAAATTTTTACTGAATGGCTACTAAGTTCCAGAAACTGTTAGATGTGCCTGAAATGCAACATGCATGGTAAGTGCCAAGAATCCGTGGGAACGGTGGTGGCTGGGCTGCTCACATCGGCTGCAAATTCTGTCTGAGACCTTGCCGTGGTCCAGCAGGAGCACATGAAGTAGCTATGGTGTAAGTTCATCCTATCCATATTCTGTAGTACTCCACCCAACACCAGTGTAGTCCCGGGACTCTCGTGGTGCCCATTGCTAGATGAGAAAAAACAAAACCGAAAACCCCAAACCAAAAAACAACAAAACAGAGAAAGACTTGCCAATGCCCAAGTCAATAGTCAAGGCTCCCTGCTCCTCTGTTGATCAGAGGTTCGCTGTCACTGGGTTTAGATGGGCTTACAGCTTCCCTCTGTGGAAGCACAAATATCCCTGTGGCTCTGTATGTCAGACCTTGTTTCTCGATAGTAGATTCCTAGAGTGGAATTACTAAGTCATTCTTTTACTTTAGCAATAAAATTATATATATATATATATATCAAATTAAAAAATGAACAAACTTCCAGATGCTTAAAAGAGTACCCCGTAGTGACATCAATCTATTCAAAAGTTCAAAAGCAGTAATTGCCACTAATCTGGCGGGATATATTTGAAGTGAAACGCACCTCCTCATACAGTGTTTTCTGAAGACACATTTGACAACATTAGTACACATTTCTCGGCTCCGTGTACCCAGGAGAAGATTGGTGGCAGCTCTCTACAGTACTACTACACCATGCTGGCCTGTCAGAGACTCTGGTAGGTTCTCCAGTACCTGTGCTATAGCATCAGCTAGTTTGGAAAGAACAAGGGCTGTTTTCTCCTGGAGGCCGAAGGATAAAAGAGATTAGAGCTGGCCTCAGATCCTTCCCAAGCTGCTGTACTGTGGCTATGCAAGCTACACATTCTCTAAATAGAAATAACCCCTCACTCTGGATGAATGAGAAAAGTTAAATCATATGGAAAATTTTAAGCATATTTGGCCCAGGTGTGGCTGTTAGGAACGACCGCCATCACCAGCTTCTTTTAGAGTTACAACCTTGAACCACCCACCCTTCCCTCCTCTTAGGCCTTTGATCCCAGAACGCAGTCAAGCATTACTCTGAGAAATGCGGCATTGGGTGATGCTGGTGCTATGTCAACATTATAGAGTGTGTTCACACAAACTTAGGTGTTGCTGAACACTGCCCATTGGCTAACTGGTGCATCTCATTCCTCCAAAGCACAGGCCTGAACATTGCAGGTAATTGTGAATATGTATGGATTTAAACACGCATAAGCATAGAAAGCACAGAATAAAAACAAGGTATGGAAGGTTAGCAATAGTGACTGGCACAAGGGACTGGATGGAGTTGGAAGGACTGAGCACTGCTCTAGGTGAATCACTGAGGGAGGGATGAGTGAACATGAAGGCTGAGACTGTGAAGACTTTCAGTAAGCCAATGTATTGTTTATAAAACAAACATACTCTATAAACCCGTTGTAAATTAAGTCCATGGTGTTCACAGACCAAAGGAGCATGTTTGTACTGAAACACAGCCTCCATCTTTACTCAAGCATTGAAGCCTCCATGCCCACCTCATCTTTGGTCAGTTACATCATCTGTGGGAGGGCATGCAGTATGTGGCCACAAGGCTCTAGTGCAGTGGTTTTCAACCTTCTTAATGCTTTGACCCTTTAATATAGGTCCTCATGTCGTGGTGGCCACCCAATCACAAAATTATTTTTTTTTTTACTACTTCCTAACTCTAAGTTTGCTGCTGTTATGAAACGTAGTGTAAACACCTAGTATGTGGAATACATGATATACAACCTTGTGAAAGGGTCAAGACCTTGACCAAAGGGGTCAAGACCATAAGTTGAGCACCACAGCTCTTGGGACGTCCCTGTGAATCACTTCTTCATCAAAAGAATCTGTTCTTTCCCGGGGAACAGACTCTTTCCAGAGCCCCCCTTCTCTTGCTTTGCCTCGATCCCCATCACTGTGCTGTGCTGCTCTTTCTGGGAACTGGAGTATCTGGTCCCCAGCAGCAGAGGCTACAGGTTCTCCAGACAGAAGGAATGTGGCAATAACGTAGGCTGGGAGTTCTCTGTCATCCGAACACTTGGAAACAGTATCAGCCAGCCTTCTACGTGACAATAGGTAGTTGGGACAACTTTCCTATAGAGAGGAGCGTTTGATAGCAGCCCGGGTCTTGGAAGTGTCAGACCACAGGTGACTGTTTCTGTTGCTTTTAGGCCTGTGGCTAGACAACACGCAGTGGTAGGAGTGTGTGTAGGATCAGAACCACTCACCTCATGCATGGTAAGCAAAATAAGGAAGAGACAGAGACAAGCACCCAATGATCTCCTTCCAAAGCATGCACCAAATAACTCAAGACTTTCTCCGCTATCTCCTGCCTCTTAAGGGTTCTTCAACCTCTCAATTATACCACTCTGGGGGCCATGTAACACAGGGGCCTTCAGGAGATGCTTAAAACTACACAAGAACCACTTGGGTTGGGCCTACAAGTACAGCCCCTTCGTACTTACCCTCAAGTTTGGAGTGACAGGAAGCTACTGCTATAAAAGGCACCCAGTTTACACAGGCTCCATCCTTTACCATGCTCTGTGATTTCTTCCTGAGAATCAAACTGCCGCAGAAGATTAAAGGTTTCCTAAAAACATAGTAAAACAAAACAAAAAACAACAAAACAAAAAAGCAAAGAAAAAAACCCCAACAACAACAAAAAACATAGCAGTAGAATACATGAAAGCTACACATTCAAGGTACATCCTTAAGACCGATTCGGTTTTTATTTTTATTTTTCAGTGCTAGGGTTCAAACTCGGGGTCTCTACATTCTAGGCAAGTGCCTTACCACTGAGTTACAGTCCCATCACCGAGATGAATCCATTTCTAAATATGTGTTCTTCTTTTCTCTCTTTTATAAAATGCCTTTCAATATTTCTTTGAACTACTGTATTCCTTGATCTTTTCATAGCTATCACAAAATGCCTGGTAGAAGTGACTCCGTGCAGGGAAGATTTATTTTGGCTCATGGTTCTGGCTTCAGGGCATTTCAGTTGGGAAAGTTGGGAAAGAAAGCTTGACAAGGTGGCAGAGCTTGGAGTAGGGGATTGTGTGGTAGGATTCCTCACATCTCAACAGATCCGGGGACACAGTCAGCTCCCCTCTAACTGGAAGGTACCTACCTGCATGGCTGATGAGGACAGAAATCTCAGCGCTAATTCTGTCATTGGCAAGCACACAACTAACTATTATGTCCTCCTTCCCTCCTTTGGACTAATAGGAACACTTACCACTCAGGATGTGAAAGGGGAGTTTGGGAGAGCCTGGGCTATCGCTTTTAATATCTGTTTTATGAACCTGGAAATGCTTTAAGAATTTAGGTCTTAAGAAAAAATGACGGGAACACAGATGAACTGGGCACGAAGGTAGGTCTCAGCACGTGTGAGCCTTGGGACACTAACCCACCCCCACTGCCTCGAATCCCCACCTCCTCCCACCCCCCTCCACCTTGCACCTCACCATCTCGCACCTCCACTGCCTCCTACCCTACCCACCCTCACTGCCTCCCACCCCCTTACCCATGGGCAATCGCAGATGTGACAGCTTTAGCCTAAGTCACATTTTGTCAGGGCTTTGGCACAAATTTTCACCAGAGATAAATCCTCCTTGCACTATGAGGCAGTTTTTTTACTGTTTAGTAGAACCTGGCCTGCCTTTCAATTCTGTAATGATCTCTCACCACCCACTGCTGGCCTCAAGGGTGGAGACACCAAGAATCCCGTGAGCAAACTCTTCCCCCAACCCCCATGAGAGTCTTCATGGGTTCCAGTATTGGCTACTTTTCTGTTGCTGTAATAAAACACCATAACCCAGGCAACCTGTGTTAGAAAGAGCTGGTTCCAGGAGGCTAGAGCCCTTAACAGTGGGGAGCACGTGGCTGCAGGTGGCAGGAGCAGAACTCACATCCTCTCCCACAAGCACAAAGCAGAGAGAGCAAACTGGAAGTGACCTGGCAGCTTTTTGGTCGCAAAGCCCACCCCAGTGACATACTCCTAACACCTAAACCTTCCCAACAGCAACACCAGCAGAGAACCAAGTATTCAGATGTCTGAGATTATGAGGAACATTTTCATTTAAACCACCATAGACCCCACCAATTATTTTTCTTCTTAAGACAAAGTCTCACAACTGTACCCAACCTAGAACTCATTATGCAAACCAGGCTGGCCTCAAACTCACAAAGACCCATTTGTCCCTACCTCTGAGTGCGAGGATTAAAGGCTTATGCTACCTTGTCCTGTTTCAATATTGGTTAAACATTAAGTTAATAAACTAATTTCTCACTTAGAATCTAAGAAACTTAGAACTTAAGTCTAAGTTACTTTCTTCCTTTCTAAAAGTAGTGAAATGCCGGACACAGGAGGGTCTCATCCTCTATAAGAGGAGAGGTACAAAAGTCAACCCTGAAGACCCTTAGGGAGGACCCAGGTGAGGAGGTTCAGTTGCAGTGTGCAAGGTTATTTGTCCACCCAGGGCTTAGGTGCCAAAGGTGAGAGCAAGGAGATAATGAATTTCTATACTATACTGTAGTAAGAAGCACAATGCCACCCCACATTGCAGTAATGTTTTAAAACTGTGGCACCTAATCTGGCTTGTTCTTAATGAGTTGCCATTTTCCCGACTAGACAAGGCCTGTGGCCAGGAGCACGGTGTCGTATTCTCGCTGATGCTTGGCTCAGACTGCCAGCTCAGATTGCCGGCTCAGACCTCAGGCTCAGGCGGCCAGAGACACCAGTCCTGCCACCTACGAGACGCCAGCATGGGAAATGGCTCTGCCACATACATATATATATCCATGGTAGGTACTCCAATCCAACTCTACAAAAGGAGAAAGAAACTGAACAGTTAGGAGTTCCTTTGAGATTACAGGTTGAGATTACAGGTTGAGAAGCAGAGCTAGAACTTGGTAGTTACCTCATTCCCAGGTCCTCATTGCCTCCTGTATTTCATCTCTTCATTGGTGGTTGGTATTTTGGTGACTTTAAGTGAGGAAATAATTTAACCTTGCCTTCCCGCCTGTGCCACAAAACTTACTAGCTCTTGATCATGAATACCGGCACAGGACACAGGCCTCATATGGCCTCAGTGAAAACGGCCCTTTGTCAATTCACTTTCTTGTATCCCAAGTGTGATGGTTTGTATATGCTCGGCCCAGTGAGTGGCACTATTAAAAGGTGTGGCCTTGTTGGAGTAGGTGTGTCACTGTGGGCATGGGCTTTAAGACCCTCATCCTAGCTACCTGGAAGTGAGTCTTCCACTAGCAGCCTTCACATGAAGATGTAGAACTCTCAGCTCCTCCTGCACCATACGTGCCTAGTTGCTGCCATGTTCCCACCTTGATGATAATGGACTGAGCCTTTGAACCTGTAAGCCAGCCCCAATTAAATGTTGTCCTTATAAGAGTTGTCTTGGTCGTGGTGTCTGTTCACGGCAGTAAAACCCTAACTAAGACACCAAGCACAGAAATAACTGTTCAGGGTGGATAGAGAGTGGCTGGGATGACCAGGTCCACCTTCAGAATTGCTAAGTTCCTAGGTTGCAGCAATACCTCTGTTTTGAAAATCAGTTGAAAGCACCATTAAGAACTAAATTTGTGATTGCAAAGAGGAAAAAAGGATCATTCCCGGGGTAGGAGGATTGTTCTCAAAGTTGATCACAGTGACTGACACGTTTCAAATGGTTACAAAGCATCAATTTATAAACAAACAACAGGAAAACCGCTTCATATGCATCATGTGTACAAAGAGCTGATTATGTCTCCGTCCTCATATTACAAGTGGAAAAAAACATTTTTTTTTTCTAAATTAGACTTAGGTGGATAGTTCAGTCTAGTTTTCTTTTCTCCAGAATTATGGGATAAAATGTTAGGAGACTCACATAGGCAGAAATAGAATTTAAAATTAGTTTCTGAGAAAACCAGGTAAAAGAAGAAGGGTGTTGCAGGTGTGATTTTGGAGGAAAAAAAATTTTTTTTCACAAAGCAGCTCTGAGAAGTTTGAGGTGTCAGTATCTGGTTTGTCTCCAGCGTCAGCCTCAGCTGTCCTCTGAGCCCCTGGGCCAGGCTGCTTGGGATGTCATGTGATCTAGCTGGAGAAACTCAACATTGGCAGACCGTAATTTTTTAAAGCATCTTGAAAATGTGCTAATTGTCTCAGATTTTGTTAAAATATCAAGCTACATCCATTTTTAAACTGGTACCATATGCTTTGTGCCTGCAGCAGGATCTTCATACCTGGTTTGTGGACTTAAAAACCCCTTCTTAGCTATAAGACCTCTAAATGAGTTGAGACAGGAGTGAAATCCTTGGCTTTTAATTATGAAATTCACAGAAAGTTTTCTCAGGGTTCCACTTGAAAGCTGATAACCCTTAGGGAATCATGCACTGTCTTCCCCCAAAGAAAGGTGGTAACCGGAAGATGCAGAAAATAGATATTGTGTGAATATCCTCCAGGTTAGTTTGGACTTTTTAGAATCCTTAAAAAACTAGTGGTTCTTTCTCAGATCTAGAGCAAATATGGCCCCCAGTTGATTGACTGCTCACCAGCTGAAACTGTAGGGACACATTTGTCCACATAAAGAAACACATTTTACACTAAGTGGGTGTCGTGACTGGGGCTTTCCCAATAGAATGGTTATGTGAAGTTGGACATGTGGCATATGACTTTAATCCCAGTACTCTGAAGGCTAAGGCAGGAGGGTCAAGAGTTCAAGGCCAGCCTGGGCTACAAAGTAAGACCTCATCTCAACAAAGATGTAACGTGATTTCTCTGCCCTCCACAAGTATCACTTTTTTAAAAGGCTATTGTATGGATCAGGTTCCCTGGGTTTAAATGAGGATACCACACAGTGGGTCACCTGTATCTGCAGATTCTGCCTCGTGGAGGCAACCATGTGTGGACTGGAAATATCCCACAGGGATTGGCAGTGTATCAGTGATAGAAGCCATTCTCAGTGCATGCAAGACTTAGTCTCCAGCACTGGCAAAGAGATACCATTAAAACAATTATCCATACTGACTGACAATGCACATGTTTCTTGAAACTGTTCCTTAAACAATAATGCATAACATTGTTTACACAAACCGACCTTGCATTCAATATCTTAAGTAGTTTGAGTGTATGGGGGATACATGCAGGCTCTTTGCAAAGATGATGGTGCCATTTTAAGGAGACACTTAAACATTCACAGATTCGGTGTCAATGGACACCAAGGGATGGACATCAGGGCAATGGGAAAGAGATAAGAATGTATTTTGGAACATTCTGTGTATTTGAAAGTCTTATACCAATGTGAGATGTTACTGCTGCTTCTGTGGTCACTAAATGTGTATAAGTGGAGACTTGACAAATGATTTCAGCTGGTTATTGAAATGGGTCAGTGTTGCTGAGAAGAGACACCATGACCAAGGTAACTTGTATAAAGGACAACAGTTAATTGGGGCTGGCTTACACGTTCAGAGGTTCAGCCCATTATCTTTATGGCAGGAAGCATAATAATGTGCAGGAAGACACAGTGCTGGAGAAGCTGAGAGTTCTATATCTTGATCCAACTGAACCAGGTCTGGCATCCTCAGGCAGCTAGGAGGAAGCACTCGCAAAGCACAACCCCCACAGTGACACACTGTCTCCAACAAAGCCACACTCACTCCAACAAGGCTCTGCCTCCTAATACTGCCACTCCCTGGACCAAGCATATGGAAAGCATCACAGTTACATCATCTATGGTGTTGGAGCCACACATGCATTATTGATGTGCCTGAGGCATCAGTCCTATCAGCCATGGCAATGTTGTGACAGCCCCTGTGGTCAGTGACTCTGTGATGTAAGACAATATCATCTTCCATATGATCCTTACCCGGAGAAAGTGAAGAATCACCAAGAACTGAACAGAGACACGGTATGGCAGTGAATCCAAGCTCCATCCTGTGTCTCCCATGGTTGCAGCTCAAATCATAAGGGCTTTGTTCTTCTTGTTGTTGCTTTTCTATAGCTAGCAGATTTTACTTTTGAGAGACAATAGGTCTTGCTGTAGTTCAGCTATTAAATGTCTCCCCAGGGCCCATTTAGTGATGTTTTAGTCACAAATTCATGATGCTTTGGGGGAGTTGGAGGAAATTTTCAGAGTTGAAGCCGGATGGGAGATAGTTAGGTTTCTGGGAGTGTATCCTTGAAGCGAACATTGTGACCTGAGTTCTTTCCTCTGAGTTGCTTTACAATAAAATACCACATGCAAAAACATTTTAAGGAAGAGTTTATTTTGGCTTATGGTTCCAGAGGGGTGAAGATTTGTCACGGCAGGGAGGTGGCAGGCACGATGGCAGAAGCAAGAAGCATAGAAAAAACTGGAAGAGGTATGAGGCTTTAAATAGTCAAAGTAAGTTCCTGGTGATTTGTGTCCCTCAGAAAAGATCCACTTTCCAAAGGTTCCACAATCTCCCCAGAGAGTGCCATCAACTGGGAACCAAGTGTTCAAGCATCTGTCCCTACTGGGGATGCTCTCTTTCAAGCCACAACATTACACTCCCTGGCTCCCATAGGCTCACGTACATATCATAATGCAAAATGCATTTAGTCCAACTTCAAAAGTCTCCACGGTCTTTTTCACAGTATCAACACTGTTTGACAGTTCAAAGTCCAAAAATCTCTTTGGAGGCTCAAGGCAATCTCTTAATTGTAATCCCTTGCAAAGTAAAAAAAAAAAAAAAAAAATCAAATTACATACTTCTAACATACAATGGCTGTGTGTGTGTGTGTGTGTGTGTGTGTGTGTGTGTGTGTGTGTGTTAACATTCCAAGAAGAATGGGAGCATGGGGAGGAAATACTGGACTAAAGCAAGACCAAAAACCAACAGGGCAAACTTTAAATCCTGTAGCTTCATGTGTAATGTCTCCACACTTCCAGCCTTTCAGATTTTCTTTCTTCCTTTCTTCCTTCCTTTCTTTCTTTCTTTCTTTCTTTCTTTCTTTCTTTCTTTCTCTCTCTCTTTTCTCTCTCTTGCTCTCTCTCATTCTCTCATTCACTGTGTCTCTGTCTCTGTCTCCCTCTCTTCTCTCTCTCTGTTTCTACTCCTGACATAAAAATCATCTCAGCAGATACTCCATGATTCTGGCATCCCCATCATCTTGGGGAGCTTAGGTTTTACAAAATGGCTTCTCAAGGCCTTCACACCAGGCCCCCTGCCTGCCCTCAGCAGCTCTCTGAAACTATGGGGGGAGAAGCACTTGCTTATTCTTATATTTGAATATTCCTATATGAAAGATATGGCTGCTGATCCAAGTTGGTGATTCACTTCTGGTGTAAAAATCTGGTGTGATTTTCCAATGTGTGATTATTTACATGGCCTCTATGGAGTTCAGGCCTTAAGACTCTGGGTCTTGGAGTCAGGACCATTTGGTTCTGGTGCTGAAGTCCACAGCACCCCTCCACCAGACACTCCTCCCCTTGTGCAGAAGCTCAGTCTCTTATGTAGAATGGCAAACTGATTGCATGATCTGATGCACTGCACATCATCTCTAGGTGACTTGTGGTACTACTGTAAGCACTGTTACCGTGTATCATTCAAGTCTGACCATGTTTAGTACAGATACAGTTTTACCTCAAATATCTTCAACCCACAGTTGATTGAATCAATGAATTTAGAAGCTCTTGATACAGAGGGTCTCCTGTAATAAATGTAACCAGTAAAAATGAGTGAATATAAAAAGGAGTTAGTGTGAGAGTTAAACAAGAGAATTTGTATCAGGCATTTCCTTAGAGTTCTCACTGATAACACCCAACCTCCTGGAAGGCTCTCTGAAGGCCAACTGGTGCCTCACACAGAGTTTCTTATCTAGTAGGGGGGCCCTAAAGATATAGCAAGTGCCTAGGTGGTATGGATGCCTTTGCTACCCATCAAGGGCCAATCTACAGAACTTCTCAACTATGTAAAGACCTTCACCTAGCATGGGAAATGCACAAGAGGAAGTTTAACCATTGCTGAGAATAAGTAATAAAATGTGCTTCATTAAGAACATTGCCAATTCTGTCCTAGTTGAAAATCTTGCTACCCTGCCCAAGAGCCTTGCTTTAGTTGAGGACAAAAAGCAAAAACAAAAACAAAACAACATGCTCCTTTCACCTCACCTTTCTTGGAAGTTGAGACACATGGCCTGTTTCTAAACACAGCTACTTGATGTATTACTTTTGGCAGCCCCGGTGTATTTTTTTTTTAATTGCCGATAAAGTTATTGAGATTGAAACATACCATCTGTTTGAGTTTATATGGAAGAGGCAGGTGACAAGGTTGCAGGTAATGATAGAGTCAAGCTGTTTCCACAGCAAAGGGCTGTTCCTTGCTTTTCCATCTGCCAAAATTGACTTCATTTCCAGATTTGGCATTTGGAAGACAATATGTTCTTCTGGAGAAGGCATTGAAAAGCCCAGTATTCCAAACATCAATGGGTTATATGAAGCAATATTAAATGCTGTGGAGAGAGAGTAGAGCTTATTAATTTTCCCGCCACTAAGCTGAAACAAGATTAGAAAGAAGAAAACAAATTCTTGTGTGTGTGTGTGTGTGTGTGTTTGTGTGTGTGTGTGTGTGTGTACACTTATATGTCCAGTGTATGTGACTTTTCTCCAGGTTTTTGAAATACAGTTTCAAAAGGTTACAAACACTGGGCTAGTGAGATGGCTCAGTGTGTAAAGGTATTTGCCAAGAATGATGACTTTAATTTGATCCTGGAATCCACATAGCAAAGAAAGAAGGCCAACTCTGGCAGATTGTCCTCTGGTCTTCACAAGTAGGCTGTGCACAAGCATGTGTGTGCACATCTGTGCACGTTCATGCACACACACACACACACACACACACACACACACACACACAACACATTTTAAAGCAAATACACCAAGATGCTGGACATGCAAATGGTTTGCTCTCTTATCTGTGGGTGATGGCTCTGCCCTATTGGTTTTTGTCAAGAGTGCTAAGATTCAGAGTATACTTCCTGAAGTTTACAGCTGGGAGAAGAGGCTAATAGAACATTGGACTCAAACTGGAAACCTGACTCTAGCAACAGACACCATTGGCCAGAGTAGGGCCCTGGGCCTGACCCAAGCAGGGCAGTATAGGGAAGTCCAGCAAAGACTGTCAGGGCTGGAGAAATTCACAATGACCCTAGAGAAGCAGCATTGCTCAAATGTGAGAAGTCCAAATGGCTCATGGGAAGTGATTATGACTTATGGAGGAGTCAATGGGGTGATATCTCGTATCCATGCCTTGGTACCCAACAGTGCTCTTTTGATGAAACAACTGTTGTGAGTGATGAGATTATTTTATTAGATTGACTTATATGGATATGAGATCCGTTATCTCATTTTTGGACTCTGTCAATTCTTCTTTTTTAGTGTCTCCTTAGCCATCTGTGGTGGTCTGAATGGCCCCCATAGACTCATAAGAAGTGGTACTATTAGGAATTGTGGCCTTATTGGAGTAGGTGTGACCTCATGGAGAAAGTGTGTCACTGGGGGTGAGCTTTGAGGTTTCAGAAGTTCAAACCAGGCCTAATGACTCACTTTCTCTTCCTGATGCCTGTGGACCCGCTCAGCCTTTCTCCAGCACCATATCTGCCTGAATGTTGCCATGTTCCCCACCATGATGACAATGGACTAAACTTCTGAAACATAAGCCAGCCCCAATTAAATGTTTTCCTTTATAAGAGTTGCTGTAGTCATGGTGTCTCATTCCAGCAATAAAACCCTAACTGAGATACCACCCAAGACCAGTTGGTACTGGCTTAAAGCAGACATCAGTAAGCCCTCAGGAATCCTGCCCACTCTTTGTAAAAGGCCTTATTTATATAGTGCTATCCATCGAGAGCCACCTAGATTAAACTGGGAGGACAGTAAAGACCATCCTAAAGGAATATAAAGGGGTACTCCCAAGAGTGCCAAGATTGTTGGGCAAAAATCTTAGTGCCACACATGTGATTCCCACTATGAGTTGTTGGTTAGGGAGGCCACCGAAACCCCATAAACCCTAAGGTTATTATTGCCACTGTGGGTGGCTGTATGCCAGAACTAGATATTAAGACTCTATTTCTAAAGACAGTGCATGCTTTAGCTTCCAGACATGAAGAAATCAAACCAGGACTCAGCTAGAATTTTCTTCCCTGAAAGGCTACCTTTCACAGTGCTAGAAAGTATCATGAAGGCACTGGGAAAGAAGTGGCACCAATAGTCTGCCTTGGTTACGGACCCTGCATTCTACCATATTAGTATGCCAAGGAAGATGTATTCATTGACAAAACAGCAGTATGACTATTGGGATACAACCAACTGACTTATTATTTTGTCTAAGGCTATTCCACAGAAAAGAACTCCCATCTGGTAAGCCAGGGCAAATTCCTGAGGCTGGGAAGTTCATAGGTCCCAGTGGCAAGGCAACTACTATTAATTTTTTTTATGTATGTGATATGCTTGAGTGAAATCCCCTTCTAAACATTAGTGTTTTCACTGGCACTGTCAGGTAGATTAGCCATGTGTGAAAACTTCTTCATTACAATAGGTGATACACTGCAGAGACTCATACCCAGTCATGTTCCTGAGACTGGGTGAGTTTGTGTGATGTAGTTGTTCATTCTCAGCCACAGATGGAACAAAATTAGATATTTTTATCACTCTCTCTAAGATTCGGCGGTCATCAGGGAAGAAGGACCTGAAAGAATCTAAGAGGAAAGGGTGGGATGCTGTATAGCTGGTTCTTCTGAATTGAAACGTTGTCTTTGGAGGAAGAAGGGATGCTCAGTAAAAAGCAGACAAAACTGAGAAATCTCGGGAAATATATACACTTTAAAGGCTCAGAAAGCTGCTGAAGTCTCTAGGATTCACAAGGTCCTTCCTTAAGATCTTCATTGTTTCTACTCCTGTGAAAAAACACCATGGCCAAATAATAATAATAAATAATAATATTTAATAATATAAAATAATATTAAATAATATAAAATAATATTAAATAATATAAAAAATAATAGAAGAAAGTGTTCAATATTATGATTTCAGACAGAGGTTAATTGACTCTGTTGGTCTTCCTGTGGAGTTCCTATCACATCTGGGGACTGAAATCCTTCATCCTTTTCTTCCATAAGAGTCCCCAAGCTTCATCCACTGTTTAGCTGTAAGTGTATGCCTCTGTCTGAGTCAGTTGATGGGTAGAGCCTCTCAGAGGACAGCCATGCTAGACTTCTATCTGCAAGCATAAAAGAGTATCATTAATGGTGTCAGGGATTGGTGCTTGATCATGGGATGGGTCTCAAGTTGGGCTGGTTATTGGTTGGCTGTTCCCTCAGTCTCTGCTCCATCCCCAGTCCCTGCATTTCTTTAGACAGGATAAATTTGGGGATGAAAGTTTTGTGGATGGGTTGGTGTCCCTATCAGGTCTCAGTTTCTTCCTGGAGATGCCTTCTACCTACTCTTCATCCCCATTGGTTGCAGATTTCTATTCATTCTCATGGCCATCCGGCCATTCTTCCCACCCTTCTCCCCACCTGACCCAGAAGCTCCCCTACTCCTCTCCTGATCCCCTGTCCTACCCAGTTTTCTCCCTCCTTCCACAACCATTCCATTTCCCCTTTCAAGTGAGACTCAAATGTCCTTGCTTTTGCTCTCCTTCTTGTGGAGTATAGCATGGGTATCCTGTATTTTATGGCTAATATGCACTTATAAGTGATACATACCATGCATGTCCTTTAGGGACTGGGTTACCTCACTCAGGATGATATTCTCAAGTTCCATCCATTTGCCTGCAAAATTCATGATGTTTTTGTCTTTGTTTTTATAGCTGAGTAATATTCCACTGTGTTTAGATGTACCACATTTTAAAAATTCCATTCTTCAGTTGAGGGACATCTAGGTTGTTTTCAGTTTCTGGCTATTACAAATAAAGCTGCTATAAACATAGTCAAGCAAGTGTAGTTGTGGGATGTTGGAGCATCTTTTGGGTATAGGCCCAGGAGTAGTATAGCTAGGTCTTGAGATAGAACTATTCCAAGTTTTCCAAGAAAGTTCCAGAGTGGTTTTTACAAGTTTTTACTCCTACTTGCAATGGAGAAGTGTTGGGGAAAGACTTTTTAATGGATAAAAAAATTAAGGCCTGAAAATTGGACCTAGCATTCAAACCAGTGTGTGTTCTACCACAGGATTTGTGGGAAGGCAATACCCAACCTACAAAGGAGGTGACTGTGTGTACCTTTGGATTTAAATGACTCAGTGTGTGTCCCACCTAGTAAAAAATGACCCAGATGCACACCTTTCACCAACATTTTCATTAAAAAATATTAATAAAACTTTGAGAGAAAAAATCTGTCATCAGTGAAGAAAAATAATGGAATCTTCTTTAAACCTAACATCAGCAATGCCGGCTGCTGAAGGGGCTAAGCCTCTTTTTCTGGTAGTAAGTTCTCGGTGCCTCAATAGTCAGCAAGGGTATCCATCTGTGAGAATGTAGAAGAAAAATACTTTTTTTTTTCAGAGATGCAAAGGCTTGGGATGTTTTCTTATTTTGCTGCTTTCTCTGGAACCTTTTCTTATCAGGTAAACTACAGACATTTTCCAGAAAAGAGACAGCTATGGATTTAGGAACAAACGAGTTATAAGCTGCCATGGTACTGACCCAGTGGACAGTGCCCAGATCTGGAACAGAGGCAAACACTCAGCAGGGACAGAAAGCAAGACTGAAAATACTAGACCAAAGCATGACATGCCAGGATTAAAACAGAGGTGACAAGAAACTCAAGGGAAGCACAAACATCTGAACACACCAGCCATGGGCCATATATGAAATAAATATGTGATTCTTTTAGTGTCAAAGTTTTGATTAGTTATTAAAATGTTAAATATCAAAATATTTACACCCGACTTGACCTTTATATTAGGAATGCATTTCTGGTATGTCTGGTCTCTGTAGATCATAGTGTTGAGCCAGTCAGAAATATGTGATACTAGCAGATAAAATGCCCAACTCTGAACAATATTACACCACCATAAGAATGTAAATAGCTCTACTGGGAGTTAAATTTTTTTAAGATTTATTTTATATATGTGAGTACAGTGTCAGTGTCTCCAGACACACTAGAAGAGGGCATCAGATCCCATTACAGATGGTTGTGAGCCACCATGAGGTTGCTGGGAATTGAACTCAGGACCCCTGGAAAAGCAGTCAGTGCTCTTAACCACTGAGCCATCTCTCCAGCTCTGGAAGTTAAATACTTAAATTAACTAGGCAAAAATAGATGTAAAAGACTGAAAGAATGTGGGTAAAGTTAAGTACCTCACTTAACATCATATATGGTAGAGTCAAAATGGACTCTCTTCTAGGTGGAGCATCATGAAGAGATTTGATTATCTTCTAATAGTTACAGTGTTACTCAGATGACTTCAAAACACTAATTCATCAACCATTAGGAGGTTAATAATGTGTCAGTTAGGGTTTTATTGCTGTAAAGAGATACCGTGACCATCTCAACTCTTATAAAGAAGGGCATTTAATTGGGGCTGGCTTACGATTTCAGAGGTTAGTCCATTTTCCATGATGGAAAGCATGGCAGCACATAGGAAGACATGGTGCTGGAGAAGGAGCTGAGAGTTGTACACCCAGTCTTCAGGCAGCAGGGAGAGAGAGAGCCACTGGGCCAAGTTTGAGCTTCTAAAACATCAAAGTCTATCCCTAGAGACACCCTTCTTCTGACAAAGCCACACATACTCCAAAAAAGCCACACCTCCTAGTAGTGCCACCTCCTATGAGCCTATGGGGACCATTTTCCTCCAAACCACCACAGTGAGGAGATGGAACAAGCTCAACCTTGGCACACTGTGGTGAGAACAATAGCATTTAAAGTGAGTAAGCTAAGAACTAAGATGCAAGTTTATTGTCTATCATTGTGAAGGCATCAGCTGCATGACTCAAGCTAGAAACCGCTAGAAGCAGCTGTCTGGGGAGGAGATGGCAAGTGTGCAGATAAGAAAACACACACACACAGACACACACACACACACACAGCCTCTGCCCATTCTCACTACTCACTCTTGACTTTGTTTCCTTATAGATTTTGTTTGGATGACCTTTGGCATGCTGCTGAAAAAGAAATATATGAAGAGTTCTCAGTAGAGAGTAGGTGAAGAAACTCAACGGAGTTTCTCATTGAAGATGAGCTAAGATAAGGGAAGTTATGGAAAAATGCAAGGAGCTAGGAGACACAAGGGGAGCCTGAGAAGAGGGCCAGGCTGTAGGGCACAGCTGTCCCCAGCAGCTGGGGCTTTGCAGGAGGATCAAGCACAACCAGCCAGAAGGATTCTGGGGTAGAATAGACCTAATTCCTCACACCTCTTCACTGACCAGGGTCCATCCTTCTAGGTAAGAACTGGATTGAGAGGGCAGGGAGTCTGGAGGGGACAAGACAGCCTCCAGCACATCTTACGGCCTTGTCCACATACTGCTTTGTCATCTCTCTCAGCAGCTGTAGCTGCTGCAAACTCGATGGTTTCTATTTCCAACTAAGCACCTGGAGTCTGCTTCACCATGCTCGGGCTCTAGAGTAGACTTCCTGGGGGCTACCATCTTGGAACAGTCACCAGCGGGGATCATGGTGGGACTTCAAAACATGCTGACATTTTAGGTCTGTTTCACATGCAAATGTGTGATCCTGAAAGAGTCATTGTAACAATGTGATTGGCTTGCCTGGGGACTTAAATGGTAACAGTACCACTCCAGAAAGCCTTCCACCACATGACTCTGTGATATACACTGCTAATCTGTACCTGGGCCTGATGTGTTGTAGATGAGTGAGGACATTCAGGAAACTGATACACAGGGAAGGATCCGGTTTACCTAGCAGAGACAACAGACTCCAGACCTTGGCGCCTGGATGCCATTCCTGGACACAACATCCTGGAGAAAATCAATACAAATTAACACTGTTTTTAAGAACTGGTCCTCTCTCCTCCTTCTCTGTGTTTCTAAGAAGAGTCTTATTGCATCTACGAACTTGTCAGAGGTGTTGCTGCCAGAGAAACCAGGCAGAGGATAGCCACAAGGTCACTGTTTTCTCATGACATTCTCCATGTGAATGTGAGTTTGACTTCTCTCAAAATTAAACACACATTCTTAAAATTTTTAGTACAAACATATTAAATTTTTAGATCTCAGTACAGAGGGTAGAAGGCTGACTTCCAAGTTGATAGGTATGTTTATGTCCCCGACGGTAGTGTCAATTTCCAGGTATACACTTGTCCCAGGCACAATTGAGATGTAAATGTATACACCTGTTCACATGCCATTCAGGCTTCAAGAAGGTTATAGACTTTGAGTCTGGCTAATTTTGCCATGTGATTTTTTTAAATAATAAAGTTTGTTTTTTTTTAATCTCCACTTTTAATTCTGCAGATAAAAATATCTAAATGTATATAGTCCACAATCTTCTCTTTATAAAGAAGACATATCCGTATTAAGGTGACAGTATACAAAAACTACTCATCTCTTCATCAAGAAGCTAGGTGCTCTCCTAGGTTCTGGGGATAAACAGAATAAAACAGTAGAGATCCCTGTCCTCTTGAAGCTGGCATTCCAAAGCAGGTGGTTTGCTCAAGACCTCGTTGATTTTCATAAAACCCAAGCCAAACTATATAAATAGTAGTTCCAAAGTACCCACAAGGCAGCGCTTCCAGATGCCCAGAGGAGAGCTGGCTGCTTGAGTTTGCTAGGCTGCTTGACAAAACTCAACAATGTAAATACCAACCTTTAACCCGAGTCAGAAATAAATGAGTCGTTTTTCTGGATGCTCTCCAGTCCATGGGAATTCATAAAGAACTGGTTTCAATGTCCCCTTACAGACTAACACCTCTGGGTTCTCACGTCTCTTGCAGAAGATTGTGAGGGGTTTGAATATAATATAATATAATATAATATAATATAATATAATATAATATAATATAACTCATCCCCCAAATTATGGATAACACACTATGATGCAAATGGTGTGCAAATAGTTGTATAGTTTAGAAAACAGTGAGGAGGGGTTGCAGACTCTGCTGGAGTTTCCCGAGTATTTCCTGGGCTGGCTGGTTGAATGCACAGGCACGAAACCCTCACACAAGTTAGACCACTGGTACCTGTAAAAGTTAGATCATTCTCCATCCCACCAGGCTTCCAATGTCTGATTCTTCTCTCTCTGCTCGCTTTAGGCTGTAGTGTTGGATGGAGCTGTGCAAGCACATGGCTGCCACAAAGACAGAACAAGGATATGCCTGATGAAACACGAAACCCAGCTAGCACCGCCAAAGAAAGATTGCTCCCAACGATTCAAGGGCCCTAGAGATCCTACAACATCAAATGAAAAGATGAAGCCAGCCGACAGAAGATGAAAGACACCCGAGCGCTGGAGGGTTCCCTTGTAGCCACTTCTATCCAGGTCCCAAGTTTCTCTTCACCATGGCCTGTAACAGCACACCCATGGGGACTTACGAACATCTGCTGCTGAATGTGAGCAACACTTTGGACCCCGGGGCCACCCCATTGTCTGCACCGCTCAGGATCTCGCTGGCAATAATGATGCTGCTGATGATCGTGGTAGGATTCCTCGGCAACACGGTGGTCTGCATCATTGTGTACCAGAGGCCAGCCATGCGTTCAGCCATCAACCTGCTGCTGGCCACCTTGGCCTTCTCCGACATCATGCTGTCCTTATGCTGCATGCCGTTCACGGCCATCACCCTCATCACTGTTCGTTGGCACTTCGGGGACCACTTTTGTCGGCTTTCAGCTACTCTCTATTGGTTTTTTGTCCTAGAGGGCGTGGCCATCCTGCTCATCATTAGCGTGGACCGATTCCTCATCATCGTGCAGCGTCAGGACAAGCTGAACCCACGAAGGGCTAAGATGATCATCGCGGCCTCCTGGGTGCTGTCTTTCTGCATCTCTGTGCCCTCCTTCACTGGTTGGACGTTCATGGAGGTGCCTGCTCGGGCCCCACAATGTGTGCTGGGCTACACTGAGTTCCCAGCTGAACGCGCCTATGTGGTGACATTGGTGGTGGCAGTGTTCTTTGCGCCCTTCGGCGTCATGCTGTGCTCCTATCTGTGCATCCTCAATACGGTGCGGAAGAACGCTGTCCGGGTGCACAACCAGTCGGACAGTCTGGACCTCAGACACCTGACTGGGGCCGGCCTGAGACGTCTCCGGCGGCAGCAGCAGCAGGCCAGCCTGGACCTGAGCTTCAAAACCAAGGCCTTCACCACCATCCTCATCCTCTTCGTGGGCTTTTCGCTCTGCTGGCTGCCGCATTCAGTCTACAGCCTGCTGTCTGCGTTCAGCCGGCGGTTCTATTACAGCGCCTCCTTCTACACCACCAGCACGTGCGTCCTGTGGCTCAGTTACCTCAAGTCTGTCTTCAACCCCATCGTCTACTGCTGGAGGATCAAGAAATTCCGCGAGGCCTGCATAGAGTTGCTTCCCCAAACTTTCCAAATCCTCCCTAAAGTGCCTGAGCGGATCCAGAGGAAAATCCAGCCAAGCACCATATATGTGTGCAACGAAAACCAATCCGCTGTCTAGGGAGCAGATCAGAGCAGGCCAACAGACCACTCAAATGGTCGCGGCCCAGACTCTGCTCCCTAGCCTTTAGCTGTCTGCGTTTTGTGGTAACTACACAAGCACAAAGGTACTCATTTGTTACCAGGTGATCTGTGGCTTTCAATTTTCCAGTTTCCATAAGATGAATTATTATTTTCTCTTTCTCAGAAAAACCATAGATAGCTCTCATGGGAATAGGGGCTTGCAGAAGTCGGCTAGAAAGTGAGAAGGGATGGGGGGAAGCAAACTGCGAAGCTGGGTGAGGATTTACACTAGAGCACACCATTTTCGTGCAAGCCACGACTCCACATGCTCAGGAGAAGCCCCTGGTGGCAGATTGTGGTATCTGCAGGGCCTGGGTACACCACAGAGGTCTGGATAATGTTCAACTGTGTGTTTCTGATCACATAAAAATTATCTGTTCTAGAAAGAAATCACGTTGGGATTGGGATGTTCTTGAGGTCCCTAGTATGGCAGGTGGTGGTGGTGTCAGTGGCCCAAAGCTCAAAACGTGCTTTGTGACAGCTCAACTGAAATGAGAAGTCCACCTAGACACTCAGGCATGTGCCCACCCCTCACACGTCTGGCTAGCCTGACAGTCTCTGTTCATCTGTTCCTGTCCCCTCTTTGGCCCCTTTCTTTGCATCCTTTCCAGTGTGCTAAGAACATACCTAGTGTCCCTTGTCCACTGGACAAATGTTTGTAGTAACTTGCTCTCAGAAACAGGAGCAGCCAGTGGCCCTGGCTTTGTTTACACATCTCTGGACAACCCAGAGCCTTGTGAGGCACCAAATCCACATTAGCACCAGAATTGCTATAGGGACAGAACAGACCCCTCCCCAAAGTGGGGATTACGCTCATCCACCTCTGTTCCTCCTACCTCACTCATGTCCACTGCTGCCGCCAAATCCTCTTACCCAGAACCTGTTCTCGGGAGTGAAATTACTTAGAGGAAATGTCTTGCTTGTACTCTGCTCTTGGTCACTATGCTTGTGGCCACCCATTATGACAGCTTCCAGTGTAGGAAGGCGAGTCCTGCAAATCTGGGGCACAGCAGTGGGTCCATTGAGCTTTCTTTACAAAGTCAGATCTGAAGAGAGGGAGAAATTCAGGAAATCTGATTCCAGGTCTGACTCTTATCAGGGACCAGTCAGTAATCTTGTTCATTTCATCTCCTTCCGTCAGCCTCAGTTTACCCGTTTGTTAAAGGAGGAAACAGATCTATGTGGCCCCAGCCCCCTTCATTCTACACATATCTTAGCTGGAAGGCTAAGAAGTGGTATATCCCGTGGCTTCTCCACTGGATGTTTCCTGCCTGGGAACATCAGGTCCCATGAATTCATGTATTCATCCTTAGATGGGCATTTATTAAGTACCTATTGGATGAAATGCACTGTGCAAGTGATGATAGTGGGAAAAGCTGGACAGCACCCAAACCTAATTGATTTAGCTCAGGAGTGTGAGAACTTAGCCCACTTTGCTCACTTCTTATTTCTCTCTAAGTCATACTCAGACGCCTGCTCCCTACTCTCCCACTCTCTGTGGTGACAAAGATGGTGAAGGAAGCTGGGGTGTGAAGAGAACATAACTTACCTTAAATTCAGCCCAGGGAAGTGTGTCTGTCAAGAAAACAATTGACCCGTTTCCATCAGAAAAGAGGGAAAGAGAGAGAAGATCGGGCTGGTGTGTGGTTTATCAAAGCTGGTGCCACCAATCCTATGCCTCTCTCAGAGCCTCAGCAAGGATAAAGTTAGCCTCAGCTTCCATGGGTTGGGTTCACAGGGCCCAATGGTGCCCGAGAGAGTTGTCAGACCACTGTAGGGGGCAAGCCTGTAGGCACATCTCCTCCAGTGGTATTTTAAAGAAGTTTTTCAGGAACCTTGAACAAAGAGAAATCACAAAAATGAATGAAGGTACCAAAATTTACATCAATGTATGTTATATGATGTATGTTGGATAGTAATATATATGTTTCAAAGTAATAATTTTGTATATATTTTAAATAAAGTATTATGGCTCTTTCAGTGTATAAAATCATGTTTTGCTTGCTTTTCTTTGTGTGTGTGTATTTAAAGAGAATGTTTAATTGAGAAATAATCACTTGTCTACAAAAGGCAAAGATAGATAGATAGATAGATAGATAGACAGACAGATAAACAGACATAAATGAACCTATGAAGGCCATTCTTTTCAAACCATTTCAAGTTCACAACCCAATTATTGATGGGTTGTTTATGTTTGTAGTTTTTAACTATCTTAGTGCTTTGCATATTCTAGACACCAGCACTTTGATAGATATTAAGGTGGAAATTTTTTCCATTTTGTAGGCTGTAAAAGTCATACTGACTGTAAAACTATGGCCTTATATGTGGATCTTCAATTCTATTCCATTGATTAATTAGGTATATTGGTGTATATGCCAGCACCACACCATTCTTATTACAATAGCTCTATAGTGCTACAGAAATCTGTGGCAGTGAAAGCTCCAGCACAGCTTGTACCTCTCTTTTCTTTTTCTGTTTTTTTTTCCAATCTGCTTTTATACCATTTTAATTACAAGCAAGTATTAAGGTCAGTTCTAGGTTGAGGAACTAGCAATACAATAGATGCAAATAGTTGAGGAACAAGCAAGACGATAAACACAAATAGTCAAAGAACAAGCAAGGCAATAAACAAAATTCTGTTGAACATTCCCTTGATCACTGTTTCTAACAGCTTATCAGGATGACCAAAATATCTGAGCCTACTTCCCTGTCCTAGCCCAAAGTCATTTTCATGCCTGAAGCCTACTTCTTTGTTCTAGCCTAATATTTAGATTCCTGCCTGAAATTACTTCTTTTTTCTAGCCTAATGTCAGATTCCTGACTGAAGCCCATTTCTTTGTGCTTGGCCAATGTCATATTCCTGCCAAGAAGCCCCAAAAGCTCTCCACATCTCCCCATTTTTTATTGCATAAACAAGATTAAGCCTGTCTTAGGTTGTTCTGACAAGAGTACTTTCCTTACTCATCATGGAATATGCATTATCAAAAGCAATGCACTTCTGTCTTAGGTTGGTAAGGCTCTGTGCAGAATCTTACCCATCCTTGGCTTGCCAGCCTGTTAATTTAATATCTCTGTCTAAGGGTCCATTTTCAGTTTCAAGCCATGTATTTTGGCTGCCAACATGTTGATGCTGTTAAAGACAAGCTTTAACATGATGGGCAGGAATAAAAGTATTCCCAGGACAAAAAGGGCTAGCATGATCAAGCTATATATGCCATTCTTGAAGTCTGACCAAAATAGAAATACTGACCTCAGGCCATGGATAATTTTAGCAACAGTATCTGCAGCATCAAAGCTCAGCAGAGCAGCATTCTTTAAATTCATAATCTCACTATGTAAAGTTAAAGTATCCAGAGAGGTGTTAGAATTATGCCAAATACCCTACAAGTGTCTTTAAACTTTTTCTAATTATAATGACTATTATGGTAAAATTTTAGAAGTAACACAAATCCACTGGTGTTTGGCATGACACTGGAGATGGCTCCTTACTCTTAAACTCTGAACCTCCTTCCAATAATTTGAATAGGGTAAAGAGCATCAATCTGTTGTTCCAAATGCCTTTCTAAATCCCCTTGTATACTCAACCCATTAGTAATATTTTTTTGCTAAATAAATTAACAAAAGTAGCTGTCTTAACTTCTTATGTCAAAGCAATTGCAGAAGCAGTGGTGCTAGCAATTAATGTAATTAAAGCTGTTATACCAGCAATAATCAAGCCCACTACCCTCTTGCTTCTGCTTAAAGCCTGACTTACTTCTAGTACTTGCAATCTTTTTTCAGAATACCAAAGTCCTGTAATGCTCAGGACAATAAAACAAAAGCTGGTTGATAGACCCCCATAACAGACATGCCAGGTTTCAACACACTAACACAATTAGAAAGTGTACAATCAATACAGCTTACATTAAATATTGTAGAAGAAACAAAAGTAATTTTAACATGAAGATTAAAAGATCCATAACACATGCACAAACACTTGTCTGGAGATCCAGATCCTGTCCCAACATTATCTCTTGCTAATAACATAACATCATAGAAAACTGCAGCTAACCTGCAAATAGGTCTCTGAAAATGTCTAGATCCAGCCTTCCAAATGAAGACTGTTATTTCCAATATTGAGTTGATTTCTAGACCAGTCCCTGATTGAGTCTGAATAAGTGGTCACCTTTAAGAAAAATATAAGAGTCATTATAACTTCTCTTTTTGATTCTCTGTCCCACAAGGTCTAAAAACTTGAGTCAAGGCAGCTTGTCCCATCTGGGATATAGGCAAGCAAAGGTGGGTCAGGAACATATATCCAATACAACTTCACAGTCACCATTGTCAGGGCACTCAGCAAGCTCACAGGTCAGCATCATTCTTTGTCTCAGCATCAGCATGTCTCACCCATCGCTCTGGCAGCTGCCATGCTCCTTTAGCATCCTGCAGAAAAAACACAAACATGCCCTCTTCCCCATGTTAGATACCTGGTCAGGATCATGCCAAATGCCAGTAAGTGGATCCTTCCTTTTCACCTATGCATAAGTATGCCTGGTTGTAGGGTGCCATAAACACTCAGCAGAAAGTTCCTTGGCATCCAAATTTTTAAAAATTTAAAATAAAAAGAACATGATTTAAATAAATTTGTGGTATATGGGGATATACCTCCCTCTTTTTTATTTTATGAAGATATTGTTTTAAAGTTCCATGGACCCGTTCCACAATACAATATAAGGAATTCCAACAATATGGATAATATTAAATTGTTGACAAAAAGTCTCAAATGCTCAACTGCAATAGCCAGCTGCATTTTCTGTTTTAATCTGATTTGGAGCAGCCAGCATAGAAAAACAATGTAGGCAACAACTAATTACATTTTTAGTTGCTTCTTCTGTTAAAGCAGTTGCAGCTAGAAAGCCTGCGAGGGTGTCAATGGTCAATGTACATATTTTAATTGTCCAAAATCAGAAATATGAGTAACATCCATTCAATATAGTTGATTAGGCATGAGTCCTCGAGGATTAACACCATTATGTGATACAGGTAGAAACTGAGGACATTCAGAACAAGTCTTTACAATTCGATGTGCACATTCTAGTAATACCAAATTGCTGTCTCAAGCTATTACTATTTTGATGATGTAAAGAATGAGATTGTTTGGCTAACTGTTCCCATGTAAGGCCTATAATCTGCCTGGTATACAAATCTGCTGTGGCATTGCCCTAAGGGGTCCAAACAACCCATTATGAGCTCTTTAATGTTTTATAAAGTTAAGGAACAGTATGTTCTCTTAAATTGAGTTGTAGTTGCATAAGTAATTGCAAAATTTGAGAATTAGAAGTATCTAAAAAAAGGAACAGTTTTAAATAATTGTAAACCATGAGCTATATATTGGTTATCAGTATACAAATTAAAAGCTTGGTTTTTCAGCATTTCTTTTTTTAAAAATTGGATATTTTATTCATTTATATTTCAGATGTTATCCCTTTTCCCCATCCCCTCCTGAAACTCCCTATCCCATCTCCCTGCCTCCTGCTTCTATGAGAGTGTGCCCCCACCTGCCCACCCACTCCTGCCTCCCCACCCTCCTATTACCCCACACTGGGGCATCCAGCCTTCAGGGGACCAAGGGCCTCCTGTCCCACTGATGCCCGACAAAGCCATCCTCCCCTACATATATGGCTAGAGCCATATATGATGTGATGAGTTTAATGGTTGGCTGTCAGCATCTGCCTCTGTATAAGTCAGACTTTGGCAGAGCTTCTCAGGAGACAGCTGTATCAGGCTCCTGTCAGCATGCACTTCCTGATATCCACAACAGTGTCTGCATTTGGTGACTGCACATGGATTGAATCCCCATGTGGGGCAGTCTCTGGACAGCCCCTCCTTCAGTCTCTGTATTTCCTCCTGTGAGTATTTTGTTACTCCTTCTAAGAAAAACTGAAGCACCCCCACTTTGCTCCTTCTTCTTCTTGAGTTTCATGTAGTCTGTGAGTTGTATGTTTGGTATTGCGAGTTTTGGGGTTGATATCCACTTATAAGTGAATGCATACCATGTGTGTTCTTTTGTGATTGGGTTACCTCACTCAGGATGATATTTTCTAGTTCCTTCAATTTGCCTAAGCATTTCATGAATTCATTGTTTTTAGTAGCTGAGTAGAACTCCATTGTGTAGATGTACCCCATTTTCTATATACATTCCTCTGTTGAAGGACATCTGGGTTCTTTCCAGCTTCTGGCTATTATAAATGAGGCTGCTATGAACATAGTGGAACATGTGTCCTTGTTATATGTTGGAGCAACTTTTGGGTATATGCCCAGGAGTGGTATAGCTGGGTCCTCAGGTAATAATATGGCCAATTTTCTGAGGAACCACCAGACTGCTTTCCAGAGTGGTTGTCCAGCTTACAATCACACCAGCAATGAAGGAGTGTTCCCCTTTCTCTACATCCTCCCCAGCATCTGCTGTCACCTGAGGTTTTTTTTATCTTAGCCATTCTGACTGGTGTGAGTGAAATCTAAGGGCTCTTTTGATTTGCATTTCCCTGATGACTAAGGATGTTGAATATTAGGTGCTTTTCAACCATTCGAGTTTCCTCAGTTGAGAATTCTTAGTTTTGCTCTGTACCCAATTTTTTAATAGGGTTATTTGGTTGTCTAGAGTCTAATTTCTTGAGTTCTTTGTATACATTGGATATTAGCCCTCTATCAGATGTAGGATTGGTAAAAAATCTTTCCCCAATCTGTTGGTTGCCATTTTATTCTATTGACAATGTCCTTTGCCTTACAGAAGCTTTGCAATTTTGTGAAGTCCCATTTGTCAATTCTTGATCTTAGAGGATAAGCCATTGGTGTTCTGTTCAGAAACATTTCCCCTGTGCCCAAGTATTCGAGGGTCTCCCCACTTTCTCTTCTATTAATTTCAATGTATCTGGTTTTATGTGGAGGTCCTTTATCCACTTGGACTTGAACTTTGTACAAGGAGATAAGAATGGATCAATTTGCATTCTTCTACAAGCTGACTTCCAGTTGAACCAGCACCATTTGTTGAAAATTTGTTGAAAATGTTGTTTTTCCACTGGATGGTTTTAGCTCCTTTGTCAAAGGTCAAATGACCATAAGTATGTGGGTTCATTTCTGGGTATCCAATTATAATCCATTGATCTTCTTGCCTGTCTCTGTACCAATGCCATGCAATTTTTATCACTATTGCTCTGTAGTACAGCTTGAGGTCCAGGATGGTGATTCCCCTAGAAGTTCTTTTATTGTTGAGAATAGCTTTTGCTATCCTGGGTTTTTTTGTTATTACAAATGAATTTGCAAATTGCTCTTTCTAACTCTATGACGAACTGAGTTGGAATTTTGATGGAGATTGCATTAAATCTGTAGATTGCTTTCAGCAAGATGGCCATTTTTACTATATTAATCCTGCCAATCCATGAGCATGGGAGATCTTTCCATCTTCTGAGATCTTCTTCAAATTCTTTCTTCGGGTACTTGAAGTTCTTGTCATACAAATCTTCAGTTGCTTGGTTAGATTCACACCAAGGTGTTTTATATTATTTCTGACTATTGTGGAGGGTATCATTTCCTTAATTTTTTTATCAGCCTGTTTATGAGCTGAGTTTTGAGGTCACTTATGTATAGTATCATATCATTTTCAAATAGTGATATTTGACTTCTTCTTTTCCAATTTGTATGCCTTTGACCCCCTTTTGTTGTCTTATTGTTCTGGCTAGGTCTTCAACTACTATATTGAATATGTAGGAAGAGAGTGAGCAGCCTTGTCTAGTTCCTGATTTTAGTGGGATTGCTTCAAGTTTCTCTCCATTTAGTTTGATGTTAGCTACTGGTCTGCTGTATATTGCTTTTACTATGTTTAGGTATGGGTATGATTAGATTGAATTCCTGATCTTTCCAGGACTTTTACCATGAAGGGATGTTGAATTTTGTCAAATGCTTTCTCAGCATCTAGTGAGATGATCATGTGGTTTTTTTTTTTTCTTTGAGATTGTTTATATAGTGAATTACATTGATGGATTTCTGTATATTGAACCATTGCTTCATTCCTGGGATAAAGCCTACTTGATCATGATGGATGATTTTTTTGATGTGTTCTTAGATTCCGTTTGCAAGAATTTTATTGAGTATTTTTACATCGATATTCATAAGGGAGATTGGTCTGAAGTTCTCTTTCTTTGTTGGGTCTTTGTGTGGTTTAGATATGAGCAAAACTGTGGCTTCTTAGAACAAATCGGGTAGTGTTTAATAGTTTAAAGAGAATTGGTATTAGGTCTTCCTTGAATCTCTGATAGAATTCTGCACTAAAACCATCTGGTCCTGGGCTTTTTTTTTTTTTTTTTTTTTTTTTTTTTTTTTTTTTTTTTTTGTTAGGAGACTTTTAATGACTGCTTCTATGTCTGTAGGGGTTATGGGACTGTTCAGATGGTTTATCTGATCCTGATTTAACTTTGGTACAAGGTATCTGTCTAGAAAATTGTTCATTTCATCCAGATTTTCCAGTTTTGTTGAGTATAGGCTTTTGTAGTATGATTGATGATTTTTTGAATTTCCTTGGTTTCTGTTATTATGTTTCCCTTTTCATTTCTGATTTTATTAATTTGGATATTGTCTCTGTGACCTCTGGTTAGTCTAGCTAAGGGTTTATCTATCTTGTTGATTTTCTCAAGGAACCAGCTCCTGGTTTTGTTGATTCCTTGTATAGTTCTTTTTGTTTCTAGTTGGTTGGTTTCAGCCCTGCATTTGATTATTTCCTGCCGTCTGCTCCTCTTGGGTCTATTTGCTTCTCTTTGTTCTAGAGCTTTCAGGTGTGTCGTCAAGCTGCTAGTGTATGTTCTCTCCAGTTTCTTTTTTTAGGCACTTAGAAATATAAGTTTTTCCTCTTAGCACTGCTTTCATTGTATCTCACAAGGTTTGGTATGATGTATCCTCGTTTTCATTAAATTCTAAAAAGTCTTTAATTTCTTTCTTTATTTCTTCTCTGACCAAGTTATCATTGAGTAGAGTATTGTTCAGTTTCCACATGTATGTGGGTCTTCCATTGTTTTTTTGTTACTGAAGACCAACCTTAGTACATGTGATCTGATAGGATGCATGAGATTATTTCAATTGTCTTGTATCAGTATAGGCCTGCTTTGTGACCAATTATATGGCCAATTTTGGAGAAGGTACCATGAGGTGCTGAGAAGGTACCATGAGGTGCTGAGAAGGTATACTGTGTTGTTTTAGGATGAAATATTCTATAGATGTCTATTAGGTCCATTTGATTTATAACTTCTCTTAGTTTCATTGTGTCTCTGTTTAGTTTCTGTTTCCATGATCTGTCCATTGCTGAGAATGGGAGGTTGACGTCTCCCACTATTATTGTGTGAGGTGCAATGTGTGTTTTGAGCTTTAGTAAAGTTTCTTTTATGAATGTGGGTGCCCTTGCATTTATTTTGGAGCATAGATGTTCAGAATTGAGAGTTCATCTTGGTAGGTTTTTCCTTTGACAAGTATGAAGAGTCTTTTCTTAATTTTTTTTTTTTTGATAACTTTTGGTTGAAAGTCGATTTTATTCTATATTAGAATGGCTACTTCAGCTTGTTTCTTTGGACCATTTGCTTGGAAAATTGTTTTCCAGGCTTTCAGTCTGAGGTAGTATCTGTCTTTGTCACTGAGGTGTGTTTCCTGTATGCAGCAAAATGCTGGGTCCTATTTACATACCCAGTTCGTTAGCCTATGTCTTTTTATTGGGAAATTGAGTCCATTGATGTGAAAAGATGTTAACAAAAAGTGATTGTTACTTCCTGTTATTTTTGCTATTAGAGGTGGAATTATCTTTGTGTGGCTATCTTCTTTTGGATTTGTTGGAAGAAGATTACTTTCTTGCTTTTCCTAAGGTATAATTTCCCTCCTTGTGTTGGAGTTTTCCCTCTGTTATCCTTTGTAGGGCTGGATTTGTGGAAAGATATTGTGTAAATTTGGTTTTGCATTGGAATATCTTGGTTTCTTCATCTATGGTAATTCAGAGTTTTACTGGGTACAGTAGCCTGGGCTGGCATTTTTGTTCTTTTAGGGTTTGCATGACATCTGTCCAGGATCTTCTGGCTTTTGTAGTCTCTGGTGAGAAGTCTGGTGTAATTCTGATAGGTCTGCCTTTATAAGTTACTTGACCTTTTTCCCTTTCTGCTTTTAATATTCTTTCTTTGTTTTGTGTATTTGGTGTTTTGATTATTATGTAACAAGAGGAATTTCTTTTCCTGTCTAGTCTATTTGAAGTTCTGTAGGCTTCTTGTATGTTCATGGACATCTCTTTCTTTAGGTTAGGAAAGTTCTCTTCTATAATTTTTGTTAAAGATATTTATTGGCCCTTTAATTTGCGAATCTTCACTTTCTTTTATACCTATTTTCATTAGGTTTGGTCTTCTCATTGTGTTTTAGATTTCCTGGATGTTTTGGGTTAGGAGCTTTTTGCATTTTGCATTTTATTTGACAGTTGTGTAAATGTTTTCTATGGTATCTTCTGCATCTGAGATTCTCTCTTCTATCTCTTGTATTCTGTTGGTGATGCTTGCATCTATGACTCCTGATCTTTTTCCTAGGTTTTCTATCTCTGGGGTAGTCTCCCTTTGAGATTTCTTTATTGTTTCTACTTCCATTTTTAGATCCTGGATGGTTTTGTTTAATTCCTTCACCTATTTGGTTGTGTTTTCATGTAATTCATTAAGGGATTTTTGTGTTTCCTCTTTAAAAGATTTTACCTGTTTACCTGTCTTTTCCTGTGTTTCTTTAAGGGAGTTATCTATGTCCTTCTTAAAGTCCTCTATCATCATCATGAAAAATAATTTTAAATCAGAATCTTTCTTTTCTGGTGTGATGGATATTCAAGATTTTCTATAGTGGGAGGACTGGGTTCTGATGATGCCAAGTAATCTTGGTATCTGTTGCCTATGTTCGTGTGCTTGCCTTTCGACATCTAGTTATTTCTAGTGCTACCTGCATTCACTGTCTCTGACTGGAGCCTGTCTCTCCTGTTATCTTGGTTGTGTCAGAACTCCTTGGAGTCTAGCTGTCTCTGTGATCCTGTGTTTCTGAGATCCTGGGTGTCAGAGCTCCTGGGAGTCAGGCTGCCTCTGGGATCCTGAAATCCTGTTGTGACCAAGCTCCTCAGATCCTGTGATCTTATGATCCTATGTTCCTGGGTGTGTTAGAGCTGCTGGGAGTTTAGCTTCCTCTAGGTATTATGCAGAGCTATTATCCTGGGAGTCCAGCTTCCTCTGGGTGTGGTGGGATTGGGTGCAGACTTGGCCCCCAAGGTTTGCTCTGGGCACTGGCACCGACTGGAACAAATCCTTCTGCCAATTTTTCTTGTATGATAAGCCTGGAATCTTGTGCTCAAATACCTATTTATCAATCTGTTCAGGCTACATCTTTGACTATGTAATCACAAGCTATACAAATACAGGGTTTGGTTCTAGAATCTGGGAAGTCTAAGATCAAGACACCAGTTGATTTAGTGTCTGGAAAGGAACATTCTCTTGACTCACAGGAGGTGACTTGCTGCTGTGTCTTCACATGACAGAAGCAGAAAGGAGCTTCATTGTGTGTGTGTGTGTGTGTGTGTCCATGATCATGTGTGTTCACTTGTGTATGCACACATGTGCACACACATGTGTGCATGTCAAGGCCAGAGGTTGCCATTGGGTGCCTTTCTGTATTGTCTTCCAAATTAAAATAAATAAAGATGCGAATCCTATTCAGGAGAGTGGAGCCTTCTTCATGACCCCATCTCTTAACACTATCACACTAGTGTAAAGTTGCAACGTCAGAAATTTGGGAAAATCACTTTCTAACTATAGCAATTCCAAAGATGCAATGACCATCCTCCCACCCCTGAGGGTCTGTACAACCTGTAGGTAACTAGCAAGACTGAAGCAGGCTGTGCCACTGAGAACACAGAGACTGTTGGAGCTGGAGGTGTCTCAGTGTCTAGGTTGCTGTTGACAGATATCATGATGGTTCTGCTGAGCCAGCAAGCAGCTTGTCTTGACTCTGAAGCTGCCCACCTCCAGTTTGCTCAGAATTACCCACATTTTAGGAACTTCCATTTCCTGAGATTTGTAGTAAGTGCTGTCACTAAGTGCCTGTCACTGAGGCTTAAAGGGCAAGTGCTGCTTTGGCTTCAGTCATTCATCTGTTTCTCATTCTCTTTGGCCTGGGACTTAACCAGGTCCTAAAATTTCTGGGATCTATGACATCAGAGTAGCTACATACATGATATTTTTTTCTATAACTGCCCAAGGAAGAGAAAGAAACCTTTAAGCTATAGGAGTAACTATAACTAGTCCCCATTCCATGTAGATACGTGGGGCACATGAAAGAGCCACAGCATTTGAGACACAAAGTCATATCCTAAAAGGATCCTGGGACCAATTACCTACAGATGCCCACATTTAGAGCTGTTCTGTCTCTTTCATAAGGGTTGCAGTATTCACAGAACACATGCACACTCTTGTATACTTCAAGGCATTTGTAGGTGACTTAAAACCAAATGATGCACATACTGTTCAAATGCACAGCACACTGTAATACTGTTCAAATCCACAGCACACTGCAATACTGTTCAAATCCATAGCACACTGTAATACTGTTCAAATGCACAGCACACTACACATACTGAACAAATACACAGCACACTGCACATACTGAACAAATACACAGCACACTGCACATACTGTGGATGTAGAACCCAAGGATGTCTTAATTATAATGAATCAAAAAAAAATTGCTGGGCAGTGGTGGCGCACACCTTTAATCCTAGCGCCTGGGAGGCAGAGGCAGGCAGATTTCTGAGTTCGAAGCCAGCCTGGTCTACAGAGTGAGTTCTAGGACAGCCAGGGCTACACAGAGAAACCCTGTCTCGAAAAAACAACAACAACAAAAAGGAAAGACTCAAGGACTGTAGAGATGGTTCAGCTAGCAAGAGTACTTACTCTTCTGGCTGGGGACCCAGCTTTGGATTCCAGTATCCACATGGTGACTTGCATGTGTCCTTAACTCCAGTTCCAGGTGCTCCTATGCCCTCATCTGGTCTCCCCAGGCATCAGGTACACACACAGTGTACATACATACGTGCAGACAAGAAACTCACACACATATAAACATAAAAAAACCAAACCTTTAGTAACGTGGAGGAAGTGCTCTAGACAGAGACAGTCTGTGTCCTGGGGCTTCTCACTTCCTGAATCATTCTGAATAAATCAGAGAGCATCCTGACCTCATGAGAGCCTTTGTCTAGAAATAAAGGGAATCGTCCTGGGCAGAAAGCCTTGGTGAAAAGCAAGCAAAAGTGTCGTACATCTGGTGGAATCATCATTGTCTAGCATTTCAATCCCCGGCAACATAAAGAAGCAAATAGAAATTACATATGTACAGGATAGAGACCAAGGAAGGCCTGGTCCATGGAAGGCACTGGGATTTAGAAGCCATAATTGTTTCAGATGAACCTGGGCAACTGTTCCTTATCAGTTTGTCTTTTTTATGGGCCAGGGTAGAAGGTGGTTAGAGAAACAGGCCGTTGGATTTTCTCTGAACTAAAATAAAAACAGAAACAGATCTCCAATTAGAGTAGCATCTGGTTTGATTCAGTTTGGTACTGTCTACCAGGAGGCGACATCAGATTCCACAGGTTGGGGGCTCAGTTTCTAAGACTAGACAACCCCCTCCACACACTTCAAGTGACGGCACAAATAGTAGGCTGTCAGCTGAAGTGTATAAGGAACTATATGCCAGAGTTCCCATCATGCCCTGCTAGGTGTGATTAATTTGGTACAGCTGCTCACAGAACCCAGGAAGCCATTTTGTTGCCTCCACTTATCCTGCTATTATAGAGGAAACTGCAAAGAGAACAGGTAGGCAGGTAGGTGGAAAAAGTGAATAGGCTTGAGGCCTGAGGGAAGACTGCTGTGCTTCCCACCCTCTCCAAGGTATAACCCTCCACCAAAACTTCACCAGGCTGCTCCTGAAGCCTGTATGCACCATTCTCTGGTTTCTATGAAGGCTTCATTATAGCCATGATCAATGACATCACTGGCCCTCTGTGATCAATTCTCTTCTCATCGAGGCTCGGAGTAGGACTGAAACAGTCCTTTTCTCTAGACTGCATCGACTTCCCTGGTGATCTTTGCCACTCAGAAGCAAGCTGGAGGCCCTAGCCACACAAAGGAGCATACAAAGGAAGCGACTGACCTGAGATTCCCCAAGTTTGTATGTCATAACCAGGGGCAGACCCCACAATGTCTGTTTGTTATGTTACATTGTAGTTCTTGCCCTCACTTAGCCTAAGATTTCAAAGCATTAGTGGATGTCAAGGGGAAAAAGTCTGCCCTATGGCCTCAGTTGCACCCCTTCAGTCCATGTACATCTCTACTTGGGCTGATGGGAAGATTGCACGTCATTCCTTCACCTGGAGAAAGCAGCCACATGTGACACCAGCTCTTCTGAGGGCTGCTCTAAGGTCCACAGAACACACGGGAAAATGTAGAAGCAGTAATAAGATGAGAAGCATCATCTAGGTGAAAGGTAGGGCTGATATAGCAAAGACAGCCACCATTTCAATGTCTTTAGGAAGTAGACATTAATTCTTACTCAAGGGTTAGGTACACTGGTAGTCATTCAGGCTGCTCCTTGCACCTCATTTCCCATTATCCTCTTCACATTTATGGTCTGTGGTGGTTTGACTATGCTTGGCTCAGGGAGTGGTAATATTAGGAGGTGTGGCCTTTTGGGGATGGGCGTGGCCTTGTTGGAGGAAGTGTGTCACTTGTGGGGTGGGCTTTGAGACCCTCCTCCTAGCTGCCTCAGGATGCTCAGTCCACTTCTGGCTTCCTAGCTGCCTGGAAGCCAATCTTCTCCTAGCAGCCTTCAGATGAAGATGTAGAACTCTCAGCTCCTCCAGTACCATGCCTGCCTGGATGCTGCCATGCATCCCACTGCCATGATAACAATGGACTGAATCTCAGAACCTATATGCCAGCCTCGATTAAATGTTGTCCTTTATAAGAGTTGCCTTAGTCATGGTGTCTCTTTACGGCAATGGAAACCCTAAGACAGTCTTCATGGTGTGAGCTGGTCAGGGCTGCAAATACATTGTGCTCCAGCATATGATGGTGGGAAAGGTATGGAGAAGCATGTGTGATAAATCACTTCTCCACATAACCTGTCCTCCACGGTCAGTCACACAATCATGGGCAACTATCAAAAGGCTAAGAACTAGAGTGCTTTGCTGTGGGGCCACATGCTTAGGGATAGTTTGCTATTCCTGGAATAAAAGTCGAGATTTAGTGGACACTTCACAGTATCTGTCAATGAACTCCACAGTGTAAATATAAATAAGAGATCCTAGAACACATAGGGACTTTAAAGTCCTAAGCAAAATTTTATACATGAGCCTTGGCTCTTGAAAAATAAACGTATCTCTGTTACATCAACTGAAGAAAGTGGGCTCTCTTTACTCTAAGCTCCAAAAGACATAATCCTATGTGTAATGGCCTAAACTGCATGCATTTATGCCTACAGTGAGGAGAAAGGGGGACATATTAAAGTTCTCAGACAAACAATAGGATAAATAAAAGTTAAAGTGAAAATTTGATGCTACCTAAGGATGGACTTCACTATCCTAAGAAAAATCACCATCAAATACAAAACCAATTGACAGAACTCTAAGAATCTGACCATGTTGGAAGAAAGGGTTCATTCAATGCTCCAGCTGCTGTGCGGTAGAGACTGGATGTCACTGACAGAGTGCTTGGCCAACTGACCAGATCACCATGGTAGTGTGAACATTTAAGAAAGGGAAAGGTTTGAGAATTCTTGCTTGTGTCTCAGTGACTAGATTTTATGCTAAAAAGAAATGCAGTGTGCATGCAAATGCATGAGGGGTGTGTGTCATTCTGAGCAAGTGGTCCAGGTTCCCTGGTGTTCCCTGCTTTTCATCCTGGGAGAGCTAAGGGCAAGACAATTTGGAAAAAGGAGAGGTGCCAGAGAAAGCCATCATCAAAGAGGGGGCACATGAGGATCACTGCACAGTTCCGTTAACCCTTGCTAGTCTCATGGGAACAGAAAGGGGGTGTGATGGTTTATATACGCTTGGCCCTGGGAGTGGCACTATTGGAAGATGTGGCCTTGTTGGAGTAGGTGTGTCACTGTGAGTGTGAGGTTTAAGACCCTCATCCTAGCTGCCTGGAAGTCAGTATTTGGCTAGCAGCCTTTAGATGAAGGTGTAGAACTCTCAGCTCCTCCTGAACCATGCCTGCCTGGATATTGCCATGTACCCACCTTGGTGATAATAGGTGGAACCACTGAACCTGTAAGCCAGCCCCAATTAAACGTTGTCCTTTATAAGAGTTACCTTGGTCATACAGTCTCTTCATAGAGGTAAAACCCTAAGATAGAGGGCTTTGCTTTTTATGAGGAGATCTCAAATATGATGTCAGCTATAATATTTAATCTTCATTGTCAACTGGACGAGATTCAGAGTCACCTGGGAGTCGCACTTTTTGGTGTGTCTGTGAAACTGATAAACTGAGGCAGGAGAACTCTCCCTGACTGTGGATGGCCCATCCTGCAGGCTGGGCTCAGGATGCATTAAAAAAGGAGAGTCAGCCTAGGGAACACATCTGTCCTGATCCACCCAGATGAGGGCACTCCCATTACCATGCTTCCCCCACCGAGATGGACTACACCCTTAATCCAGAAGCGAAAATAAAACATTTGTCTCTTCTTGTTAGGTTTTTGGTCAAAGCAATGAGAGATGTAGCTAACACAACCTCGATACTCTAGTCCAGCCTTCCCTGGTGTGTAAACAAACACCTGCAGAGCCTCATGGCAGGTTAGGAAGAACAAATTATTTCCCCTATGGCTTCATGTTCCATCTCCATCCTCCTTGCCGCTGCCTCCAGCATCCACTATCCATTTGCCAAACACTCCCTTGGGGGGGGGGGGGGAACCAACCCAGCCCATTTAGCATTTTTATCGGAAAGGCTTGCTGTTCCTTATGCACGGCCCTTGGGGGGATATATTTCCCGTTTCCTCCCTCATTGAAATGCTGCTGCCATGGCTCTCCGTTTCAGGACTTTGCCGTGGTATCAACGAGCCTTTGAATGGTTTATTACACCATGAAGAGAGGTCACTGCTCACCATGAAAGACAGGCAAACCGAATATTTTAGAAAATGCACAAGGAAAAGTGGAAAGCTTGGGAAAAGAAAGAAAGAAAGAAAAACCGCTTTCAACAGTGAACAGAATAAGAGAGAAACATTATCTGAAACTCAAAGCTTTTCTCCCTCAAAGCTTTCAAATTGCCTCTGGGATTTGATGGTTCTCTATAAAAGCAGCCAGCTACTGAGAAAGCACTTTCCCCCATACACGGACCTCGGGGTATCCTCTTGAGACTTGTTCAGGGGATTTTGGTCACTACTGTGTTTCTTCCCACCAGGTAAACAGAAGTGCTCCTGGATGTCTTGCACATTTTCCATATGAGGGTGCACCTCATAGTTTCTAAATCAGTCACACCTCTTTCGAGATTTCTGTTTGTGGGTCCTTTTCTCAATGTCTCGTTATCTGTTGCTACAACCCTCACTCAGCCTGTACAATTCATAAGGAAAGAGATGTATTAAGGCTTGTGGTTCTGAAGACTGGGAAGGCAAAAGGCATTGTTGTACGCATGGATCTGTGTCCCAGAGGGCACCTGCTGGAGTTTCTTGCGGGGTGGGTTGCCTCCCAAGATAAATAATTGCACCAGAGACACACATTTAGAAACAGAAATTGAGACAGAATATGAAAAACACTTTTTAGAATGGGTTTGTGAAATGGGAAAGACATATATACACTCAGAATCACTGAGCCATGAGGCTCATGACCCTTTCTAGGTCATTCCCATGGTATCCACGTCTCTTGTATATTGTGGGAATTCTAATGTCAACCAATATTTAACCACATCTCCCTCTCCACATGCATATAGTAGCTTTATTGGTGCTGTCTTCCCGAGTGATATAATAAGCACCCTGGCAAGACCACAGAGGGCTGGGGACAGCTGACCTCTTCTGCCCATTGTTTATGAAGCAGCTCATTTTCCAGTATTTATGTAAACAGAAAATATCTGAGAATGACAACAGCGGGAGCAAATTAAGCTCACACAGGACAGGCAGTGCCCTGCCTGCTTCTTGTGTTCACTTGCGTGAAATTACAGTGACGGGGCAGAGATAATGATGAGCTTACAGGATGCCCTCACATTCGGCGTGCCCAGCCTCTATAATTAGATAACCTTTGCTTCTGTCTATTCCACGGAGATTACCCAGGACTCGGGCCTGCAAAGCAGGTGTGCAAACATTCCAGGGAATCTGCAGCTTCAGGCTCCCCATGGTGGTAGAAAAAGGAAACAGGCTGACTTTAACTTCCTTGGATACTGTTCCTCAGCTCATACCCATGGGGAAATGGTACATTAGTCCTTCCCATCCCATCCCATCCCATCCCAGACCCCAACCCCTCTATTTGTACTCTTCAAGATGTCAACTTTCTCTCCCAATAAAATGAGGCAGAGAAATTCCCCCACCCCTGTCTGCACCCCTAGATGTCAGTGCCATTTAGTGGTGGTGATCCATTCAAAGATAAAAATGGGGACTCATGGTAGCGTTAGGTATTCTTCAAGGAGGGACATGACTAAGGATCTGAGAATGATGCATGTTTCCCTACCCACAAGACTGAATGGTTGTATACAGAGAGAGGGTGAGGAAATTATGGGAAACGAAACATTCCTTAGAAGACCTTCTTTGAAACACCCCTGCCTGTTTGATCATATACTAGGCCTGCAGACACCGCCCTTACCCCTCTTCCCTACAAGTAAGTCTGGCTCTTGTTTCTGAATAGGCTTTGTAAATAAGCAAGTGTCACATCATAGATGGCTAGTAGGGACTCCTTGTTATCAAACATCTTATGCCGAGTTTGAACCCATTCTGAAGGGTCTATACTAGACCACACAGCAACTTTGCTTTTTGGTGTATTTTAATTACTTTACTCAGACAATAGACAATAGGTGGATGATATTTAGATGGACTGATAGAAAGATATTTTACATGCTTTTCTGGATATAGAAAATAGAAATTCTAATTCTAATATAATCTAATTATTTCTAATATAATAAATTCTAATTAAAATATATACATGTAAATCTGTCTCTCCTCTCTCTCTCTCTCTTCTTCTTGGTAACATGCTGTCTTAGTTAGATTTTTTTTCTATTGTTGCAATGAAACACCAAGACTGAAAAAGCAAGTTTGGGAGAAAAGAGTTTATTTAGCTTATATTTCCACATTGCTGTTCAACACCAAAGGAAGTCAGGACAAGAACTCAGACAGGGCTGGAACCTGGAGGCAGGAGCTGATGCAGAGGCCATGAAAGGGTGCTGCTTACTGGCTTGCTTTCAATGGTTTGCTTACCCTGCTTTTTTATAGCACCTAGGACCACCAGCCCAGGGATGGCACCACTCATAATAAGCTGGGACTTCACCTATTGATGACTAATTAAGAAAATGCCTTACAGCTGGATCTCATGGAGACATTTCCTCACCTGAGGCTCCTTTCTCTCTGATGACTTTAATTTGTATCTAGTTGTTATACAACACCAGCCAAGACACTATTTAAAAACCATAAAATGGACTGTCAATTTGCTTTTAAAAAGGAAATTGTTATGCATTCATGCTACAACAGGCCAAGTGAATTCAGTCATGGAAGAGAACTACACACTTTGACTGAGTTGGGGTACCTGTGCTGTTGGAATCACAGAAACAGGAAGACGAGTGTGGTTGCAGGATTCAGGGGAAGTGAAATGAGAAGTTATTGTACTCCACTGAACACAGAATCTCAGGAATCATAAAAAAGCAGAAATGGATGTTGGTAATGGTTGTGTGACAGACAACTTGCCCCTGAAAGGTACACCTTACAAATGGCTGTAGGGGCTGGAGAGACGGGTCAGCTGTGAAGAGCACCGACTGCTCTTCCAGAGGACCCAGGTTCAATTTACAGTACCACATTGCAGCTCGCAAGCATCTATCACTCCAGTCCCAGGGGCACTAACACTGTCTTCTGGCCTCTGTGGGCACTGCATGGATATGGTGCTCAGACATATGGGCAGGCAAAATATTCATACACATAAATTAAAAATAAAATGGAAGAAGAAAGTGGTTGTAAGGTTGGTCCAGTAGCTCAGGGGTTGAAAGTGACTGCTGCCAAGCACGATGGTCTGATCGTCCAGGACCCACATGATGGAAGGAGAACTGACTCCCTTAAGTTGTCTTCTGATTTCCAGATGTGTGTGGCTGCAAACCTTGTCCTGTTCCATAAATGAAAAAAGTAGTATTTGCAAAATGATCTGATTTACGGGTGTATGCTTACAGTTTGAAAGAGGAGCCCTTTTTAAACATAGTGACATCGATAGTAACAGTCACTGCTTTTCTTTAGGGCAGAATACTGATTTCTTGACGTGATTTATTGATATAAAGTAAATATACTCTGGTAAATGATTTGAAGTCAAAAGAAACTGTTTTCAGGGGTGTGCATTATTATGCAAACAACCAAGAAATGCTTTCTTATCCTCTAATTCCCAAGAAAGCAAAAGTTTAGCAGTTGGTTATACATATGTATAAGCTTCAGTCAATGGTGGTCTGGAACTCAGCAATGTACTGAAATGATTTAGAATGGATTTGGGGGCTTTCCTGTAACATCCTGACTATGGAGGTGGGAGGGAAGGACACTGTGCAGCCTGCCCAATCCCCAATTCTATCATGTGCATCAGCTGATTCAGGTAAATAAAAAATGTTTGTGTGGACCACTGAGGGCAAGTCAGCTTAATTGTAGACAATGAAGACTAGGTCATTCTAGCTCCCACTCCTGAGATCAGGCTGAGATTTGTCTGCTGAGCTTAGGAGAACACACATAGATTCTGAAGGGGAAAAGTTACTATCTCAAGGAAGAAACAGAAAACATTCCGTGGAGAAAGATGACTATGGTAGTGCAGGGCTTGTTGAAGCCAGAGACAAAGCAAAATGCTTCTTAGCACAGACTGGAGGACAGGAGCAACTGAACACCAGACAGCAGAGCTAGAACCCATGTGGGTGGCTATGGGGGTCACTTTCCTGGGCAGTGTGCATGCAATGAGGTGTGGGAGTCCTGACATCCCATAGGGACAGCCACACAGCAGCCACACTGCTGAACCTGATTTGTGTGCTGAGTGCTATTGGGGCCCAGCAAGCCCTGGAGGGCAACACTGAGTGTTGAAGGTTGAGTCATGGCCATTACCTTACCATGATTCCTTTGCTCAGAAAGGAACGCTACCCCGCCCTACCCCATGATCATGGATGAGACCCCAAAGTCCAGGTGGAGTGTCAGAGTGAGCATCTTATTGATAAAGTCCCACTAATCCCGCTGGCTGTGTGTTGCTTTCTAATTCGTTCTTGCCACGTGATCTCATTTAGCTAATTTACAACTCTAGGCTGCAGACTGAATTATAGCTATTTGTTTCCCTTCCCTGGTTGCAAGCTAAAGAAAAGCAGGCGTCATTAATTCAGCGCTTTCCTCCAAACGGCATGTTAACAAGCTTTTAGATGGTGATCTAGCCACTGAGCTTTTCTGAGAAGGTGAAAAGGTCCCTGATCCATATGGTCTAGATTCTTGTAGGTTTTCATTTCAAATGCTAAGGTTGACAGATCCGCTAGAAGCAAATGGGGTGTTAGTTAATATCTAATTACTCCTAACACAAGTCACAGCCCATTTAACTGAGGCAGACGCCAGTCTTTGCCTCCACAAGACTCATTTAGAACAATTTACTTTTTCTCTGCCTTATCTCGTCTTTGTAGTAGTTCCACAACTCGGTGTGAATGCTGCCTCTTTTTCTCAGGCCAGCCTCCATCCAGTTTGGCTTCCACTATATCTTGCTTTTTGTTTTTTACTATCTAATATGCTAATACACATTAGGATACCAGTGTATAAATCATATAAATAATAATAATAATAATAATAATAATAATAATAATAACAACAACAACAACAATAATAAAACAGCTGTGGCCTCACTTCTCTGAACACAGCACCCATGGTAGTTCAAGTAACAGTGACCTCAGGTTAGTTTTTTGGAGGTCTCTTTGCTCGGCAAAGTGCCAGACAGGGGAATTTGCAGGCTGGGATTACCCTGCTGACCTGGTGCCAAACTAAAATCACCAGAACACTATCCCAGTTTTCCTGTTTGAAATCTGAGCCATGGCAACTTGCCTCACTTGATGTGAGATTTACCCAGCTACTTAATAGAGTAGGGTTAGAAGAGTCAGAAAGAACCTTATAGTAACAAATGTCTCCTTTACTCAGGAGTGGAGCAGTACCTGGGATGGAAGCCATGAGAGTAGTAGCATTCAAAAGCTTTGCTCAAAGTCCTGTGGTGACCATTCCAGGGAGGGGGTTTGATTTGAAAAAAAAAAAAAATGGTGCACTCATGTGTGCATGGGGCAAGAGGATGATCTCAGGTGTCCAGCTCTATGACTTTCCCTCTTTCTACCCTTGAAGACAGGGTCTCTCTCAGAACCTGGAGCAATGTTGTCTCTACCCTCCACATTTCTGGGCTCGTAGGTCAACTTCTGGTTTTCAACACGGGTTCTGGGATTGCAAATCAGGTTATCATGCTTTGTAGCAAGCACTCTTACCCAATGAAGCATCTCTTCACCCCAAAAAGTAGAAATGTCTGTTTATATTTCTGGAATGTGCTCAGGATTTGGAATGCAGGAGCTTAGGGTTTGGAACATTTGGCTCTAAGGAGAATGAGTCGTCACCCAAAATCTTGGCTCACAAGGCCCCCAGTGCCTTGTTCATCTGAAGGCACTGCATATACACAAGTGCCCTAAGAATGAGCAGGAGAGAAATGCTGAGGCAGAGAGGTTTAAAATCCAGCCAGTTCGTAGCAGAGCCCGAGGGGCAGCTGCAGCTGCCACGGGTACTTCCAAGGGCACAGGGAAAAGTCTGAGTACAGCTGGGTTCTAGAGCTCCTATGGTGGGGCAGGATCTGTGGAGAACAGCACTTCAGCAAGGTGGTTTTTATTTTTTAAAAAATGACCCAAGAAAAGGACAAAGAATTAGAAGAATTTTAATAAAATCAACAAGTTTACATTTGTACATCTTGTGGATTTGGGACCCGTTAAGAGGCAAAGGAAGCTCGGAGGACAGATTCCTGTGGGAGAGCAAGCGGGAAGCAAGGGCTGCCCCGGTTGTGAGACAGGTGACAGTGTGACCCATTTCTCTGTGCTCCACAAGTGTCAAGCATGGCTCACAGAGGCTCTCAGTTCTGTGCTCAGGCCCAGTGCCCACAGCCTAGGTGACAGGCCTACATTAACACCTTGTAGGCAACAGCAGATAAAGTTCCCCCAAATTGAACAGCCCTGGTCCTCTTCAGATACCAATGTGACCCAAGCTCGGCCCGTGCTGCTCCAGCCAGGATGGTTGCACTGAGCCAAAGCGGGAAAGGGCCGAGTGCCAGCTGTTGTGCTACCCAGGGGACAGTCACAAAGGAGCAGGGCTGTGACAAAAGTATGCTATGTATTCATCTTAAAAACCGGATTTGTGAAATGGCCCCTGGGAGGGTGTGAGGAAGGAAATAATAGTTTGTAACATGTGAGGTGATTTGCTACCTTGTAGAAGTGTATGCTTTAAAGGATTGGGGGGAGGGGCAGCTCTTTATCGATTAATACTCAAGAGACTAGAGTCCCCCACGTTAGGAACGAACAGTCACAAGCCCTTTCTGAGACTGCACCTGTTTTGTGCATGAAAAACAGTGCTTTCAGGTTTGACCGTGCTAAGATTAAACACCAATTCATAGGCTGTAATGTCATGCAGTGAGAGAAGAGTGTTCTCAGTCATCCTTGGGACACAGTGGAGCTGCAAGGAGACTTCATCATTTATTCTCAGACATCAACACATGTAGGGAAAAGGGTGTCAGTTCCCTGAACACTCATGGGTGCGTTTACTTCCTGGCTTACTCAGAATCCCAAAGGGACAAGAAATACACCGATTATTGTAAGTGCAGAGATCATTTTGTCAAGAATGGACGGGGTGGGGGGAGGGTCTGGCAGATGGCGTGGGGCGTGTTCTGGGGCCATCCCATCAGCCCAGGAGATGATGCTTCTTTTCCAAGCATTTTAGTAGAAGAGTGTGCTGTCTGCTCTGATGTTCTCACAGAGTTACCATCCCGGGGATTGGCTCCGAGACTTCAAACAGAGCAGGGATATGGCAAGAGCTGCAGTTTGTCTGTGACAATGACAGACACCAAGTCCAGTTGGTCACAGATAAGACCTTTCCTCTAAGCGTTCAGGAAAGCTCAGGGCAGGCATGGAAAGTGTTGGCAGATAAGGTGGCCTGGCTTCCTAAGATCCTGCAGAAACACCTGTGGGCAGAACAGGGGCAGCAGCTCTGCCAGCTGCCTGCTACAGGGCAGAGGCCAGCATGAGCTTTTCCTGGTAGGCTCAGTGGTGTACTGATCACACTTCCCTTTGAATTTCCCAAGTATTCAGTAGGAGGTACACTTTAATGAGGAAAGAGATATCTGTAACGAGTAAGACTGACAAAATTTCAAATGAGAGAAAACTACAAAGATGATATGAAATAGTCAAATAAAAACATTCGAATTATTTATGTCCACCAAGGTGTTTCCAGTCAGCAAGTGGATGAAAAGGAACCTGTTTCTGGGACCTCAAACACCTGGGTCTTCTTTCTGTTGCAGTCTTCTGGACAGGCAAAGCAGCTTCCCACTTAGACCTCTTCTCTTAGAGGTCTTCTCTTAGACCCCAGCCACCCCCACCCCCGTGTGTGTGTGTGTGGGGGGGGTGCGTGCGGTTGTGCTGCGTGCATTCACACATGTGTGTAAGATGACAGCCTGTATGTGGGAGTTGGTTTTCTCCTTCCTCATGTAGGTTCTGGGGACTGAATTCAGGTTGTCATGCTTGGTGGCAAGTGCCTTTGTCCACTGAATCTTTAGCTCTTTCTAAATAGATTTCCATGTGCTAGGCAGCCAGAAGCATAGGACTTTACACCCAGTGAGTGCTTAAGTAACCGAAGCAGAGGGTTTCAGAGGTTGACAGCTGGATGGGAAGACCAGATGCTCCGTCCACTTTAGGGGCAGATGTGGAGCCTATGTGAGGAGCATTCCTCCTCAAAGGCAAGGTGCCCAGCTCAGGCTTCTGCACCCTGGACATTTGCCTGGGCCAGGCAGACCTCATTTTCAGGCCCCACCTGTGTCTGGATCACCCAGGCTACATTGCCTGCTTTTCAGAGCTGGCTTGTGCTTTGGATGACTGTAACCTCCTGGACAGGTAGACTCTGGCCTGTCACTATCCTGGGGGGAGGGGGGGTGTTCAGGCCTTTTCCATTTACATTCACAGAACAATCAGCAGTGAAGTGCCCTTGTTTCCCAGGGATAGCATTTCTCTCAAGTCTAGACACCTTCCTTTTGTTCTGGCGCTCTCTCTCTCTCTCTCTCTCTCACACACACACACACACACACACACACACACACACACACAAAAAAACAGGTTTGGAAAAGAATCTCCTTTGTAGCCTGGAATCACGCTTTTCAAGTCCGAGTGCCAGGGCTGGGCGAGCTGGGGGTTGAGTGTCTGCTGGCGGCACAGTGGGTATGCACAAGCCCTCCATTTGGGTATCTGACAAACACAGGTTCACCAAAAGGGTTCTGGCAGAGCTGGCAGAGCTTTTTCTCTGAGAGATGAACTACGCTTCCCTTCAGCTTCATCTGCAAACAGAAAGCAACAGTGAGGAGGCAGCAGAGTCAGGGTGGGTGCACACTGCCTGCAGACATGACTGCTGAAAGCCCTGCTCCACATCCACTTCTGGACACAGGGCATGAGAAATGGAAATAAATAGGACCGTTCTTAATGAGCAGACAGAGGAACAGGCAGAACTGCTTTCCTTTTATTTTTAAAGATTTATTTATCAGTTTTATGTATGTGTGTGCCTGCATGAGTTTATGTGCATCACATGCCTGCAGAGGCAAGAAAATGTCATAAGACTCCTGAAAGTAGAGTTGTGAGTCACCATGTGGGTGCTGGGAACTGAACCCAGGTCTCACAAAGGCAGTAAGGAGTCTTACCCTCTGAGCCATCAAGAGTCATTCTTCTTAAAGCAACCATTTTGTCTGGAAATTTCTATATAAACTCCTTCTTTCGGCACTCTCAAAGCATTGATTGTTTTAACCCCAGACAGTCACAAAGTCATGCTATCAGAGCTGAGTGGGATCAAGTAAGACCTTCATTTGCAAGTAAAACGCAGGACCCAGATCAGGGACGTGGTCATAGTCATTCAGTTAATTAGCGGCACATTCCCAGCATCACAATTTCGTTTTGTTGGAGGTCATAAGAAACAGCACTCTTGGCCCTAGTCTGAAAATTAGAACTTGAATTACAAAAGTTGAGGCTTCTCTATATGCTCTCTCTGTCAGTCTGGACAAGTCAGTCCACTAACAGGAGCAGGCGGCAGCAACCCACCGAATTCTCCCATGTGAACTAGTATCCTCAACACGCAGCCCTGTAGCAGGCAGGGTTAATACTAGGGAAATGTAAATAAAGCTCCAAAAGTAAGAGAGGAAGTTGCCAATGTATACACATGGGATGTAGGGAAGCAAAAGACCTTAAGACTTTAGGCTCTGAGGTGGGAAACAAAATGAAAACAAAACAGGCAGGCCAAATGCTAGAGAAAAAGGTAGAACACTCCTGGGGGGGGGGGGGGGTGGAACAGTACGTGCCTAGGACTGAGGTAAGGCATGCTGCGTGGCCAGGCAGGCAAGGCCACATGTATGCTGGAAGCAGCAGGAGGTGGGGACATGAGAGCGAGGGAGATTACATGTCCAGGCTGCAGGGCTTAAGGGAGGCTTATGTGTAGAACAGGACTCTTTTCTCTTTTAAACAGCCATCTGGGGCAGAAATGAAATTCTGTGGGTGTCTGAACTGGCTTGGGAGGCACTTCTGGGCTCTTCATTGTGACTGTCACAAGCCTCAGTTTTCTCCTCTGTGCAAAAGACATGGCTCCAGAAGACCACAAATAATGCTATTAAGTACTCAGAGTGAAGAATGCATCAGGGGTGTGCCACTCCAACACTGCTCTCCTTTCCTTGGCTTTCCCTACACAGCCTCCTCTGGTTTCCTCCCCTGTCTGAGACAGGTCTTGCACTGAAGCCCAGGCTGGTAGAAACTTACTATGCCCCTGGGGTCGACCTTCAGTTCCTGACCATTTTCCTCCCCCAGTGTCCTAAGCACTGGGATTAGTGGGGACGACATCCAGCTTCTACACACTGTCATGATTATCAGTGTCCAAAGAGGAAAACACCTCACTAATGCTATCCACACAGATCTCTGCATCTTGGTGAAAACACTCAGTAAAAACTGACCAAGACCAGTATTTCATAGTTTAAGAAAACTTACCTCCCATGCAACATGGGCTGTGAGGATCAAGCTGGCACAAAGGCTTGGCACTCACCTTATCATACATGTAAATCAGGTTTTCTGATTTGGCCAGGCCAAGAGCCACTTGTGTGGTCCTCCTGGCATGGATGCTGTCCCTCATAGCCCCTGTGAGGAATGGGCAGAGAAGCTGCACCGACCAGGTGTCAGGCAGCAGCTGTAGGACCTGGGTGGCATCAAATTCCCTGGCGTGATGGTTCAGTAAGTCCACAGCAGCCACAGTCAGCTCTTGGGCAGAGGGGCCTGCACTGAGGTACATGGAGAGCAGTGTGTGGAAGAGGCGCTGACGGCAGGCTGCATCCTGACCCTCGGAGCTCCACAGGCAGTAGTCCTCAGCTGCAGAGAAGTCCCCCAGCTCGTGCACCAGGATGTGCAGGGCCTTTTCATGCTCACCCAGCTTCCCATGGAGGATGGCACTTTCCATGGGCAGGCCAGCACCCTGGATTTTCTCTGTGAGACAAAATTGGCACTTAGTTATAGACTGGGCTGGCTGGCTGGCTGAGCTCACCTGCTTGTTCCTGCAGCCTCAGCAAAAGGAGGCTCTCTAGCTACCTAGACATTGCTAAATACTGCCACCTAGATGGTTGAGGGAGGCGGCTCAGAGTCAGGAAAACCGAAGAGAGCCTTCACTGCTAATGTTTAGGAAACAGGTGAGTCTGGTCTCAAAAGAGCCCCAATAAGCATCACCAGAGCCTTGGCTCCTGGTCTGGAGTTACAACACCATTACTCCGCCTTCCCAGTACAGAATCGTATGACTAACACACAGGGGAATAACTGTCCCTCCGCGTCTTCTGGAGGACTAGAATCAAGACCCTCCTGGAAAGACCCCCAAATCCCTTGTAGTGTTTTCAAGTAACACTATGTACTTGAGAGCACCTCTGAAGACTTGGGATACAATGAAATTGGCTAACAGTAATGCTGTGGTATTTATGTCGGATATTTTCAAGTCACAGTTGGTTGAATATACAGATGCAGAATCTATGGATAAAATTCAAACATCCACTTTACCGTAAAAACTATGTTCAACCCCTTTATACCAATTTAAAACACGCTTTGCTGAAAGAAACATGGGTTCAAGGTATTTAAACAAAATCCTATCTGTATTATCTAATGAGTTTCTGGAACAGAAAAAAAACAAAAAACAACAACAACAACAAAAAAAAACAAAACCTTTTGTTCTCCCTGTAGTTAGGCTTCCAGAAAATGGACAGCCCAGGGGCAGTGTCAGTCCTAACCAAGGGCTGCCCTTAGTGGGCTGATGGGCTGAGTCAACTGCCCAGGTCACTTTGCTCTCCTGTGGGCTGTGAAATAGAGGACAACATGAGATCTTCCATCCGTGCAATGGGATATTCCCAGGCAACACTCAGTTCAGTGCCAAGGGTAATACAAAATGATAGGCACTGGTATCCGAGGCTCGGCCACCATGGGCTGCTCCTCAGGCCTGATGCCTGAGGCAGGTATCACCAGTCACAGGGATAAAGGGCTGGCTGTATTGCCTGTGTCAAGTACAGCAGCAGGCACAGATGCCATAGCACACAAGCACCACCTTCTCCTACAGTAAATGTCAGCAAATAATTACTAAGAGGCTGTCATATTAATGCACAGACAGAGGTAAAAAGGAGCCGGGAACTACACAGATTCTATGCTCAGACTACGACCTTTCTCTTAAGGGGCTGAAGCATAGCAGATCTAGGGACCTTGGGGGTCCAGGTGCTACCCCCAGGGACACTGAGTAAGGAAGGTACCAAAGTCATTAGAAGGTAAATCATGAATGTTGGTGTTTTATAGCTCAATCCAAAACCCATCAGGATAGCTCTGAGGAAAAGCGCTCAAGGAATCAACCTATGGACTCAAATGCTGCACCCTGGGACACAGTCTCCTTGCCTCAACCCCACAGAAGTCTCTCACTGGGATGCTAAGTTTATCCTCACCTTTCAAAAAGTGGACGCGGTACAAATCAGACTTCTGGAGCAGCCTCCGGAGTTTGGACTGTGTCTCAGTGGCTTCTATGTCCTTGCCTCCAGTGGGTACCCTCTGCCGAAGCACCTCCTCCAGGTAGAGGACGGCAAGGTGGGTGTGATACTCTTCTTTCTGCAGGAATCAGGGACGTACCAGACACTTGAGGGAGCCTATGGCAGATTCTCAAACACAGTGGACAGGATACTTCCAGGGAACTGGAAGTTTCCCAGGAACCCCAACACAGAGTCATGTTGCTGTAGTTTATATACTAAATGTGTTCTCAAAGTCCCATGGGACAGCTACTGAGGTTGGGGGTGGAGCCTGGAAGGGATCTGGTCAATGGAAAGGAGTGGGACCATAGCAGAGGCAGTGGAACCTCAACCCCCTGCCCTGCCCTCTTGACTTTCTGGACACAACACTGCCTTTTTCTGCTAAGAAACCTAATAAAAAAGAATGGGACAACCTGTCATAGATTGAAAGACTATGGGGCAAAAGAACCCTCTGCTCTTCACAAGTTAATTGCCTTGGGTACTTTATCACAATGACGAAAAGATGATTAATGCATGTCGGGGACACCTGAGAGACTAAGGCTTTAGGTATTCTATGAATGACATCGCTTCTCCCATTTCCTGTGAGGATAACAAAGAAAAAAGAAAAGTGGAGTGGAGATGAGATACAAGATAAGCGTCTACTTCTGCTCCCTCTGGGTCTCTTTCACTAAGGCTCATATCCCTCAGATAACCAATAAGCACAGACTGAGTGACCAGGGTACAAGACCTGCCCAAAAAGCGACAGCCAGGTTCCCTCTCCTAAGCTGTTAGTCTAGGCTGAGTGCTCACCTGCAATCTCCTGTCGATAACGAGATGTTCCAGATACTTAACCAGGGCTTTAGGGTACTTCTTAAGGCAACTAATAATGTCGTCTGGATTAAAACTAGTCTGATGCTGCTCGTCCAAAGGTCTCTTGGTGAAAACTTGGACTCCAATCTGCAGAAAGAGCAGCAATTCAGTTTTCTTCATCATCCTGTTGGTTGCTCAACAGTCATGGTTTGGCTAAAACCATCATACAGGATACGCTGATGATAAGCAGGTACAACTTCTCATTTGCCACACTTATCTCAAAAATATGGAGAAAAAACAGTCCAGCAAGAAAGACCAAATAGTGTATGCCACAGACAGAAAAGAGGCGCTAAGTAACCCTTCCCACACACTGCTGGATTTCTTCTAAGATGGCTGGAAACTAACAAATGGAGTGGTCACTGGTAACAGGCTTTGACAGCCATGCAACAAACACTAGCACTATTAAGATTATCCCAAATAGAGACTGTTTCTTGCAAAGATTAAGTGAGAAAAATCCAGAAAGTATGAAAATTCATAGTGTACTCTTGGTTCTCTGAACACATTGTCTGGATAGTAGATTATTTACTGTGCTTGGCTAATTTGCCATCTGAACCTGTACAGCTTCCACACTGCCTTCCGATGCCTGCCATAAGGAGAACCCTGGATCAATTCTCCTTCTGAGGAAATACCAAGGCCATTGCACCTTGTTGGGTTCTCCTGGGCACTGACATATGTACTATTGCTTGCTCACATGTGTATATGCACACATACCCTCATACCCTGTGACCCCAAACATGAATGAGAAACATGGCACAGCTACAGGTCTAGATTGTGTCTCAGCTCTGCTTGCCTACATGACCTTAAAAGATGAACCAGAGGTCACATGGAGGGCTACCATGTGACACACAGAATAATTTCTGTGTGTTTAGCTGTGATCACTCTGTAAATGGAAAGGCCCTAAACGTTTCAATGACACTGTCCCTACACCATAGGAACACATTCAGGTGCATTCTGTAGGCATATGCACAGACATCAAGGATGAATGGAGAGGCCAGTGAGCAGGCTTAGCAGGTAAAGCTCCTTCCTGCTAAGCTTGAATATCTGAGTTCAATCCTTGAGATACATGCAGTGGAAAGTGAGAACTTCAGCTGTCCTCTGACCACCATATATACATACATACATACATACATACATACAGTATGGCACATGTAAATACATGTACATGCATAAATACACACAAATAAATACATACAAGTCATTTTAAAATGTTTCAATATGGAAGGAATAGGGGCTCTGACCCAGCTCAGGAAGTGAGATGAACAGGAGTCTGCCCTGCCCTGAATCAGGGTCTGATCTTATCTCTGCAAGGGAAGCAATGGAAATGGATCTGCTATGCTTGCTACTTGTGTCTTGGTAACTTGTGGAGCCTCTTTAAGATCTCTGTCCCTGTCTGAGCATGCAGCCTGGCTCTAGAGCAAGGGTTCTCAACCTGTGGATTGTGACTCCTTTGGGAATTATAAATCAGATATCCTGGATATCAGATATTTACATTATGATTCATAACATAGCAAAATTATAGTTGTGAAGTAGAATGAAATAATCTTATGGTTGGAGTCACTACAACATGAAGACCTGCATTAAAGGATCACAGCATTAGGAAGGTTGAGAACCACTGCTGTAGAGCCAAGGGCCAACAGCTGCTTTTCACTATTGCTCTGTCTCAACCTCCAAGATGAGCCAGTCCATGTTCATGACACTTGATACCTCCATGTCCACAGCCTCTCAGTAGAAGTGATGGAAGCAGAAGAGGACAATGGTCTTCCTGATGTGGCCCAGATCTGAGTCACCTCTTGAAAAAGACCAGTCTGTGTAGAGTAAGAACCTGCACTCATCCCAGAGAACAAAATGCAGACCTCTGTTCCCTGGCAAGTGAAGGGGGAACTGTAAGAGTGTTTTCAGAACACAAGGGGTGAAAGAAGGCTAGGCTCCTCTTATTTCTACAAGAGGCTCTGCAGGGAGAGGCTTCTGCAGAAACCGCAGCAGCAGCAGCAGCAGCAGCTTGTGCCACTTGCTTATTAAAAGGGGGATGGAATAAACAGGAGAAGGACATATGCAGCTTTTATCCTGCCACCTAAGGCTGAGGGGTGCTTTGGTGTCTTTCTCCCAGCCATCCCTAAGAGAACGCATTTATGAAACACAAACCTCCTCACTTTTCTGCAGCAGCCAGTCAGCATGGGTCCACACCAGTTCTTGGTCTAGGCAGTAGGTAAGAAAATCAACAATGTACTCATACAGGTCTGAGCGTGTAGAATCCTGGATGTCCCCGTTCACAATGTTCACCCACAACTGAAAAGAAATAAAAACAAAACAAAACAAAACAAAAATGTAGAGCTAGAACGTTATGTATCTTGTAGAATTCACTTAGAAAATGCTTGTTTTCTTACTTGGTCTCTCGTGATTTTCCAAACACACAGGATAAAACCTCTCACATGAAAATCTACAATCTGAACATTCACAAGCATGTTGACGGTAGAACCTGGATTTCAGGCTTACAGATTAGGTAGCTGATTGGGGTGGCTCTAGCTGTCCATGCGTTACTTCAAAATCTGAAAAACTCAAAAATCTAAAACTATTCAGGTCCTGAACATTTTGAATAAAGAATGATATATAGTACAGAAAGCTATAAATTCTAAAATCAGTTATAATTTTTTGAGAAATAAATCTGAAAACCTAAATGTGCCAAATCTAATTTTTCAAAATTTGAGATGATGCTAAATGTGGAAAATTCCATACTGTCAAACTTGGTTTTGAGAGCAGACTTATAAAAATTATTTTCATACTATTTGTGCAAGACCCAAGTAAAATTTAGTACACTTGGGTCTTATGTCCAAGACATCTCCCTTTGTGCATGCAAATACTTCAAAATCTAAAATAATCTGCAATACAGTGGTGATCCCCCAACTAAAGCTGATTACAGTGCTCAGTGCATTCTTGTTTTCTTCAGAACTGAATTCATCAGTTAAATAATTGAGTCAAAGGTCCACTGAAAAGTGCTGATTGTTTTAATAAAATCTCATCACTTATGAAGATGTGCTCCATATTATTCAAGTATGCAAATCTTTCTCCATAGCTGTGCTAATAGTATTATAACACACATACAGTAATTCTAAAGATGCCACTACTATATCTTAAAAAATAAATGTTTTGTCTGCAATATCCAAGTCTGCTCTTGGCCTTGAGGCATGTGTTGATGGGAACTCATTTTCCTGTTTTCTTCACTCTGAAATTATGCTCTTGTGATGCGTTAGCAAAGAGGCTGCAGACTAAACTCATAAAGGCATGGTCAAAGCCAGGGAGCTCTGAAGCCAGAAAAGGCTCACAAAGAAGGGAGCACCCAATGCAGTCTGAGAGGTTGCAGGGCAGGGAGAAGCCCATCCCCCCAGGGTGTGAGAAGGCACAGCAAAGATCAATGGAAAGCTGTAAGGTGCAGGCCAAGAGACAAGGCTAACAAATCAATGCCATTCAATTCAGACACAGCATCCCTGCTGGCCTTCACATCAGCTCCTCCATCAGGCAGGAGCATGAACTTGGTCAGCATCAGCTCTGTCCTGTTGCTGTGAGGGAAGCAATTGCCCAGCAAACTGTCAACAGCTGCTGTTATTAACAGTAGAAATTATAACACAATCGTTCCCTGCTGAGTTTCTAAAGTGACGTCATATGCCTAATGCCTACTGGCTCAGCAAACATATCACATTCAAGCTAATTCAAGCTAATTTCATAAAAGTAGAGAAAAGCAGTGGATATTAGCAATTAAGAAAGGTGGTAGGGAGTTGGGGCACAGAGGGAAGCTAGATACAGGTTACTAAAATACAGTTAAAGAAATAATCCCTAGTGTCCTGTGGCTCACTGGGGTGAATAAAAGCACAGTGAACATCTAAGAAGCTGGGATCCCAATAACTGTGAGTACATCACTTTCCACTGTAAGCACATGTCAAATGGTACGCTGTGTCCAATTACTATGCGACAGCTAATTTTCTAAATACATGCTTATGTGCATGTATGCGGCTGTGTGTGCATATGCTTTAGGTATATAGTGCCCATGGAGGCCAGAAGAGGGGCCAATCCCTAGACTCATAACCTGGAGTTCTGAGGTTGTGAGCCACCCAGCACCGGTGTAGCAATGACTGGAGTAGAGCAGCAACCGCTCTTAGCTCCAGGCCCCCCTTTCAACTTTAAAAGGAAGTCAACCTTGTTTTCATTTCTTCAATTTTCACAAACTCCATCTTGATAATGTTCTTTAAAGAGAATTAAAGACATCATTTCTTGGCCTTTGTGTCAAGAACAAGTATGGGGTCTTAAAGTCAACACTTTCCAAATAATTCACTTTTGAAAACAGTATTACTGGCCTGGAGAGATGACTCAGTGGTTAAGAGCACTGACTGCACATCCAGAGGTCCTGAGTTCAATTCCCAGCAACCACATGGTGGCTCACAACCATCTGTAATGGAATCGAATCCCCTCCTCTGGTGTGTACTCACCTACATATAATGGAAGGAAAGAAGGAAGGGAGGGAGGGAAGGAGGGAGGGAAGGAAGAAGAAGGAAGAAAGGAAGAAAGAAAGAAGGAAAGAAAGAAACAAAACAGTATTATTTTTGTTCTCTGCAGAAAAGACCAGATTAGGCAAAAGTGGGTTCTATGGATTAATGGGTTTCTAAAAAGTAACAGAAAATTATAGGTTATTGGCCCCAAATATGTGTAAATGTGGGAGCCCATACGCCTCAGTATACATGTGGAGTTTGAGAATAACTTTCAAAAGCTGGTTCTCCTGACACCATGGGTTATGAGGGTCAGAGGCAGGGGTCAAGCTTTGCACAGCTGGTGCTTTTCTGTACCAAGTCCCTAGCATCCTTTTGAACTCACCTGAACTGCAGAAGCGTCTTGTTTGTTGTAATGATAGAGCAGCCCCAGTGCAAAGTACCTGGAAGAGAAAGGGGTGGAAACAATGAACAAAGACACGCAGAGCTCATGCTCCACCCATGGTCTTCTGCCCACTCAGGAGGTGGCCCTTGGAGAGGTCTGGCTTCCTCAGAGAGACACATCTCAAGATATTGAAGTGTTAGTTGGAACCTTCTCCTTTAAATCTCTGGGAGCATTTCATAACTTTTTATAGATACAGCATCCTGAGTCACTACAACCAGGTGTTGGTGTGCACTGGATTTGAAACCAAACAGGTTGAGCAACTCTAATCTGAAACCTGGACTCTGAAATCTACCCAAACGCAGTGACCTAAGGGAGTTTGATCGACAAGATCAAGAAGGCTCAGCTATGTACTTAGATGTCAATCTTCTTGGCTGTGAGTGATTCAATTGCACTGTTACTACCAAGTATTGTCTTCTAAGATGAGTCCTGGTCTGACAACAGGACAAAGCTCACAGTAATTCACATTGTGCTTTCCAGCACGAGGAACAAGGACGAGAGTGAGTTTCTCCGAGGTCCTTTAGATCAGGAGGACATCATCATCTAAGGACTGTTTGGTGCCTATTATCACAAGGACTTCTTGGTGATCTTGATTTCTCATCAAGGCTGGCTGAGTCAGTCTCATAGCATCTCCTCAAGGGGCCTCATGGAGTGCAAGAGGGCTGTAGTGAAAGACACACCACGCAGGGTTGAGAACACTCACTTTTTGTGCTTCTCCAGCCAGGCAGCACTGTCTGTCAGCAAGCAGAAGTTCTCAGTGACCAAGAGGTCCAGTAGGCTGTCATGGTCAGCCTCTGCATACAGCTTGAGCAAGGCCGTGTCGATGTCTTCCTTGTAACCATTCGCTACCTCTGTGCTGCGGATTTCGTTCAGGTAGCTCATGAGGAAGCGCTTGCACTTGGCCATCTTCTCCTGGTCACCTTGGGTCAGCTGGTTCAGGTCTGCGTACTCATGAAGAGGAGGGTGAGACCGGGTGAAGGAGGAGGAGGTGGGCAACAGGAAGGGGTAGAGAGAGATCAGCTCCCGGACATCCAGCTGGCTGCTTCTGCAATTACAGTGTCAAACTAAATGAAGCAAAAAGAGAGAGAGAGTACACATAGGCACACTAACAATACTGGAGGGCAGTGCCTGTAGGCACATGTTAATGGGTGTGAATGTGTCCAAGCAATCACCCTCATTTGTTAGTATCAATGAAACACTACCAAACATGGTTCCAAAAGAAGCAGAGGAGACAAAGGTGAGGAACATACACAGATGACTGGCGAGTTCAATATCAAGACACCTGCACTGTGAGGAAAACCCACTGAGCTCTGGGATTCCTCAGGCAAGACAGAACTATGCCAAGAACAATGTGGCATCAATCTGAGTCAGGATAACCAGCATCTTCCTGATGCTAAATTCCAAATAGATTGTTCAGTGGTGCTTGAATAAGGGACTTTATCCTACCTAGGGCCATGCTATTACTAACATCTAGTAGGTAGAATCTAGGGATAAATGTCTTATAATGTGCCAGACAGGCCTGCCCCAACACCCTTACAAGAAAGAACCATCAGGCCTAAGAGCATTGAGGTCAAGACTCCGAGGGCTACAGGAGGGTTCCTGATACAGCAAACGTCTGCTCAGTGCTTAAGATCCAGGATGAACCTGTGGGAGAAGATCCCTCTTCTGGCAAGCATGAGTCCATGCAGTGCTTACTAGCAGGACAGTGCCCACACTAGATGAGAGAGGTCCCTTCCAAGCTTGTGTGGCTCTTTAGTAGCACAGGCCCTCTGGTGCCCTTGGGATCCTCATTCTAATACTTAGGCAGAGTTTGCTAAACAGTATGAAGACAGACTGAGGACCTCCAGAAGACACACAGCTTGGGTCCCATACATGAACAACACATGGGTTTTCTCACAGGTGTCAACCATGATGAGCTAGGAGTATGGCCTCTGGCACAGCTATGGGGTAGAGTCTATGGTCAGGGCCCAGAACAGAAACAAGAAGGTCAAAGTCAATCACTGCTGTCTGAGAAGCTTCTTACCCAGATGTCAGTTCTCAGTGACACAGTGACAAGGTGAGCAGCCACCAGCGTAATTCTGTGCTGTTGAGAGACTAACATGAATGCATGAGAACCTCGTCCTAATGACAGATAGGCCCCAGCTTCAACCTCTCACCAAAGTGGGGGACTTTTCCAGGCATGTACTCATGGACATCCTCCTGGTATCTTAGACTGACCACAGTATGTATTAGCAGCACCTATGACGTGAAAGTCAAGGGCAATGACACTGTCAGGACAAAACAAGATTTTCTGAGGTGCGAATGTACAAGGGGTCTACTTAAACTGAAGAACGCCAGTCTTTATATGACCAGATGGTGGCAGCACCTGGACTAGCATAGTAAAAAGTACTACTGGGGAGCCACTCCTCAAGAGATGGAGGAGTGACTTCCCTCAGAGACTTGTTCCCTATACCCCATTTTTGTGACAGAGGAAGACATCAAATCTGCTGTGTATTTCAGCAAATCCTTAAGACACAAGCAATCATCCTCAAGGAAGGGGAGAGGAAGCCTACCAGAGAGCATCCTGCTATGTCCCCTGGAATGTACAGGGTCTATACAGAGCTTTCTATGTATGTTGTTTGCTAGAAAGCTCTAGACCACAGAATGTTCTGGTGAAGCACTGCTCTTTAAAGTACTTAAAGACAATGATCCTAGCAGGTGCAAGCTCATTTCCCCAGAGGATGCTGAGCAAGTCTGTGAGTAACCATGGTCCCAGGAACACACTGGTGAGAACAAAGGACAGACACAGGGGCAAGTATGATGTCGAAGGTGTGCTTCCTACATAGATGGGTAAGGAAAACCAAGAGCAAGAGAGAATGCAAATGAGCAAGAGAAAAGGAGAAGAGAGAGGGAGGGAGGGAGGGAGGGAGGGAGGGAGGGAGGGAGGGGGAGAGGGGGAGGGGGAGGGGGAGGGGGAGGGGGAGAGGGAGAGAGAGAGAGAGAGAGAGAGAGAGAGAGAGAGAGAGAGAGAGAGAGAGAGAGAGAGAGAGCGCGCGCGCAGGGCCCACAGGAGAATCAGTCAGAATGGCGGGTGGCTGTCTTCCTTAAGATAGACTCACTTCCTGAGTGTGCCAACCAGGCATATACCATCTTGAAAGTCTATATATGATTCAAAGTTTTTATAGGTTTTCCCCAAAGCCCTTGCTTTCTCTAAACTCAGCTTCCAGTGAAATCTGTAGAAATGAGGTAGCAAGAATAAATATTCCTTAGAATCCACACATAACCATCCCACTTCAGAACACCACTGTCCTGACAATCCCACTCAGGAACACTACTATCCTGGTATGGCAGCCCTGCTACCTTCAAGGACTCTCCTCAGGAGCTGGGACAGTGGGCATACTAAGACTGGTGGTGGAGAGCAGGAACTATCTTGAAAGGTGTGAACTACCACAACAGCCCTTATCACTCCTACCCAGATCTCCATCTAGACATGCCATAATTCTCCCTTGAAACTGCAAGGATGATGGAGGTTCCCAGAGGGGGGACATTGAGTGACAGTCCTGCTACCAACACTTCAAATTACCTGAAGAGCTCTTTGGCTTCCAGGAACTGGAGTTGTGCAAACTGTATAAAGCCTGCCTGCTGCAGAATCCTTCTGTACATTACCTACAAGGAAATAAGAATCAATCATCTCCTAAAGACACCTTAAACTATCAGATGTCATCCACATCCTGGTTTATCACATTCCACAGAGATAAGAAGTTACTAGTTAAAAAAAACCTTAAATCTATGTATGTAGTTTCCCTCAGTAGTGGAAAGGCATGAGTTTCAGGGCCCTACAGATATCAACATATGCTCAAGTCCTTTATATAAAACAGCGTTGTATCCCTTAGGATCTGTGCAGATCCTCCTACTAGGTTACATGTAATACCTAGTAATATGTAAAACTATTATAAACAGTTCTTATACTATGTAGTTTATGGAATAATGTCCAAGAAAACAGACTCTATACCTTCAGTACAGATGCAATCTTTCTTCTTGTGGTGTTTGAGGTGGAGCCCAGAACCTCATGCACGTAGGGAAGTGCTCTACTGAGCAGAGGAGCTGAACACAGACATACACACACTCTGATTCCATGAACCCATAATGTATAGCTTCACCCCGGGCTCAATCCACCAGGTTTCTGTGACTGCTTCATCCTCTGTTGCTCAGGTGGAGATCAAAGACCTCAGGGGCTCTGGCTTGTTCTTATACCCCTCTGAAAGTGACTTTGCAGGAGCATGTCTCACATCACCCTTCACACAAGGCTAGTCAAACTTAAGTATTACATAGATACATGGGTCTCTTAGCCAAAGCTGAGGTAGTGTTGTGTGCCCTATCTCCTGGAGACGCTTGGCTCACATTAATAACGGACTGTCTAAAGTTCTTGCAGTAAATTGCCACCTTGCCTGTACATGGACCACTGCAATCCAACTTAACTTGTCTACAGGATTCTTCCATTCTTGTAACATCCAACAATAATAACATACACACAGAGCACTGGCTGCTCTTCCAGAGGTTCTGGTTTCAATCCCCAGGACCAACATGGCAGCTTATGACTGTCTGTAACTCTAGTTCCAGGGGATCTGACACTCTCACACAGACATACCTGCAGGCAGAAAACCAATATACATAAAATAAAAGTAAATAAATAAATCTTTGTGGGGAAAAAAGGCTAGGTGTTGGTGGTAGCACATGCCTTTAATCTCAGAGAGGCGGCCAAATCTCCTGGGTCAAGATCACACTGGTCTACAGAGTGAGTTCCAGGACAGCTAGGGCTACACAGAGAAAACCTGTCTCAAAAAACGGACATCACACACTTCAGGAGAGCCCGGCCTTTTCTTGTTTTGGTCACTGCCCATTTCTGAGCTCTGTTAAGGTTTGTCTGAAATGGTTTCTAGATACATTTTGTTGCATGTTTTCACACATGCCAACATCATCATCCTGGCACTCTGTCTCCCATTTGAAGATGGTTTTCACTGCTTTTCAGTGGTGTGTGTGTGTGCGTGTGTGCATGTATGCATGTGTGTGTGAATTCATTTGGATTGCTGGGCATCAAAGAGAACTCCTTGTGCATGCTGGGCAAGTGCTCTGCTACTGAGCTGTGCCTCAGTTCACCATGGTTTTAAGGAGCGCTGCAAGCATAGCAGCAGTTCCTTTAGGGGAGTCGATTTCAGCACACTGCTTAAACTGCCTACCTACCTTCTTTTTATCTGCCTTTATCTTTCTTCTCTGAAAACTTGACATCTGACCCAATGGCTGGACTCACTACACCACCTTGTAATAATAAGGAAAAAGCGAGTCCTTCTGCCCACTATGCAGTTCTATTTCTGGAAGTAGAGATAATATGAGCCATGCTTGTAGCAGAAGGATTAGAAGGACCCATCAAGCATGATAGAATTCTTAGGCATATCCAGGCTTGCTACAGAGAAGTCAGTGACAGCAGCATCTTCATGAGTCCACCAGACTTGAATGCCACCCTTGTGTCACTGTGTCTCCCCACACTCCTCTACCCCACCCCAGAGGGAAACAGAACCACCACCAACTTCACAAGTCTCTATTATAGTCTACAAAGTTACTCCCAAATTCCTGTTAACAGAACTTGGAGGTGTAGTGCATGGGATGCAATTAGGGTTGGATGAGGTCATGAAGGCAGGACCCCTAGGATGGTACTGGTGGCCCTCTTGACAGAAGATGAGAGCAGAGCCAGCACATTAACTCTCACTATATGTGCTGACTTGGGGTCAACAGGTATGAACTGAACACAGGCTTCAAAGGGGCAACATGAGCTGTCGAAGATGTGTCTAGAAAAAAGGGTGAGACCAGTCAGTGAAGCACTTCACCTGGGCAATGACGCATCTTTTGAAATCTTGGCATGTGCATGGGACGGCACACACACACACACACACACACACACACACACACACACACACACACGGCTGTTTGCATAGCTCAAGGAAAATAATCCTCACATAACAAGAGAGTTGAGTCTGCAGCATTACAGGGTGAAGGCAGGGGTCAGATGCAAATGAACAGAAACCCCTCACAGGAGGGGCTGGAGGCTGGACAGCAAGAGAATGCCTGTGATTTCATCAGGGACTGGCTATACCCTCTGCTCTTGTCAAAAAGAGCAGAGGTGGGAAAAAGCAAATTAAGAAAATGCTGAATAACTTGAGTACAGTGCATGTGGTGCTTGTACGACAGGGTAGCCCTTCAGCAGCAACAGACACAATGCCATGGCTGCCCACGGCCCAGGCACACTTCACCACCACAGCCCTCTCTTTCTGCACTGGCTGGACAAGGGAGGTAAGCACTAGCAGTCAGGAGCATTGTGCCTTTGAGTTTGCTGCCCCCTGCTGAATGCTGATGGGTCAGTGCCACTTCGGCAAGCCAGGAGCAGGGATAAGAACTGTTTACAGACATCTCTCCTTCCAAATCCCCAAACCATGGAGGACACATGCGCCTTTCATTCACTGGCAGAAGCGACTAACTACTCTTTGCTCTATGAGGCAACTTGCATCCAAACACATTTTTTTTTCTGCCATAGCAACCAATTATGGGTAAAATCTAAGTGATTGATTCAGATGATAATAGAAATGGCTACACACCACCAGTTTTAGTTGTTAGTTGCTGTTCTTTTCGCAGCACTAGGGTCTGGACCTAAAACCTCACTCAAGCTAGGCAAGAGTATGTCACTTTGTACTTTGAGACAGGGTTAACCCAAATCCCCAGGTTGGCATTGAACTCACTCTGTACCTCAAGCAGGCCTTGAACTTGAGGTCCCCTTACCTCAGGCTTCCAAGTAACTGGCTTTACAGGTCTAGGCCTCCAGGTTCAGCTAACATGTTTTAGCACTCTCAAATATGTAGAGTGCCCTTAATGAAACAGCTGATCAAGTAGGAATTTTAGAAATGTAATTGATATTGACTGTGTTTATCATATAAATAATATTTAAAAGTAACATCTGTCCAGCGTGCTTCATGTTTTCTCCTGGCCAGGTACAGTGACCTGTGCCTGTGGTTCCTGTACTTGGAAGACTAAAGTGCTGTGAGGGAATGAGTGGCTGGGCTCCTGAAATCACAGGTACTTTATCTGCATTTCAGGCAGAGCATTGGCTACAGATGATAAAAAAAAAAAAGGACTTTTTTGAGGGGAGGATGCAGCCCTTTGACACTGTAACATAGTAACATGTGGTCTACAAATGTACTGGATTTATACAAATTGGATTTATAAATGTTCATTTATATTTATACAAATGTATAAATGTTCATTTATAGCTATCCTGGATGCGAGTGGCCCATGCTCCCTGCTGTGTACAGAAAGGACATGCATGCAAATTAATTCAACCCCACCTCAACAAATACAAGGTCTAAAATCAGAGACCAGTTTGGCCTGACTTGACTTTGATGGCTTATAAGAACCATGTTCATAGCTCTTCTGAGCTGATGACTGAAGAAAGGAGTGGATTTCAAATACAGCCTAGTGTACCAAGGGAAGAACTAACAGTCTGGCCTTCCACAGTCAGCCGTGCAGTCTTAGTTGAGCCATTTGGTCGCTCTGTAATTTGCTTCCTTACCTACAGAACACGAGCTGTGTTGAGAAACATTACAGGACGGGCACAAAAGACCTGCACAGGGTCTTCTGTCAAGTGAGCCCGGTGCGTGTGGTTAAATCCTAATGCTTGTGCTTACAGGCATGCTTTCTTGTGACCAGTAATTAACAACCTGAAATTTCTCTTTTGGAATGTTCCTCCGGGCTCCTTTTGCCAAGACCAAAGCCTCCTCCACTCTCCGGTTTGCTAACAGATCCTGTATTTGTTTTTCCAGAGGTAATGGAACCAAGATGTAAACTCCTTTACTTGTGGCAACAATCACTCTTCCTGAGGGGAGGAAAAGAAAAACATGAACAACGTTGGAAGAGAAAAAGCATTGCCTCCCTCGGTACATGACTGCTTCCCTCACACTGGGCCCTTATCTGATCTGCTAATCACTCCCACCAGCTTTTTCAATACCATTCCAAACATTATGGTACGATGCTTCCCTTTTCTTCCGCCCACACTGACAACTGCTGGGAAGGGTAAACTTTAATGTCACATTGCGAAAGGATAAAGTGTGCTCTTTACCCCTTTTCTATGTGAAACTGCCCACTGATTTAGAAACCCATGAGGAGACACATGATGCAGAGTCCAACGAAGCTACAGAGCTCCATCATGGAACATCATCAAAACCTCACTGAAAACTTTTTCCTTCTAAAGTTGGTTTGCATACACTAAGATTTTAATGCAATGTTTTCAACTCTGAGATAGTATTTCATGGCTTCCCTACCATCCTGCCAGCTGTCCTTGTCCACCATTGTAGACCTTGTACCCAAAACTTTACAGCAGCAGTTCTCAACCTGTGGGTCAACTCCTTTGGAGGTTGAACAACCCTTTCATGGGGTCACCTAAGACCATCAGAAGATAGATACTTACATCACAATTTATAACAGTAGCAAAATTACAGTTATGAAGTAGCAACAAACATAATGTTATGGTTGGGTGGTGTCACCACAACATGAGGAACTATATTATAGGATCACTGAATTAGGGAAGTTGAGAATCACTGCTCTACAGAAGTCTGTCTGTGAAAGAGTCAGGAGTGCAGTCTACACTAGCTCCTTCCACTGAGCTTCCGAATTACACTCTGATCTTCTCTTAACTCAGCAGTCCCTCTTCACGGGAAGTAGTAACTTACTTCTTCTGTCTCCTGCATCCCAATTAAAGTGCTTTCCCTTGTTTTCCAGTGTCTGGCCTCTGCTTGAAGCTACTCTTCCAAGGAGCCTCTGCTCCCATGTAAGGAAGGCTACACTGTTCTCCTCCATGACTGTAATCCCTGTGCTAGTGTGAACCACTCAGTATTCAAAGTCTTGAAAGTTGAGCATGCAGTTGGCCCCCTATGTCTACAGATTACATGTCTGAAGCTTCTGAATCTGCAGGTTCAATCCACCAGGAATCAAAAATATCTGGGAAAGAGATGATTGCATTTGTAGTTGCACATGAGATTTTTTCTTTGTCATAGTTCTCCAAACAATAAATGAAGTATAACAACTACTTAAATAGTTTGTGCATGGCTTTAAGTAATCTAGAGATGATTTAAAACCAGCAAGTAGGTTCTAGGCTAATACTAAGCCAAGTCATAAAAGGGACCGAAATGTTCATGTATTTCACTATGTGTACCAAGGGATGACTGTAATTCATGTGCCCGTGTTTAACTGGATCTGACCCCCATCATTGTGGGTGTTGCATTTCTTACTAAGGTTATATCAATCCCTAGCATCTCATACACCAGGAAGGCACTGTTCAGAGAACAAAGGGATCATTAAATGGCAAGTACAGGTATTATTTAGACTTATAAAATACTCAAAGCCACTCTTTGGACAAGTTGGGGACATGAGTATGGATGGGCCAGTATGGTGGAAAGAAAATGGCCCCCATAGGCTCATAGGGAGTGGCACTATTAGGAGGTGTGGCCTTGTCTGAGGAAGTGTGTCACTGAGGGATGGGCTGAGGTTTCAGAAGCTCAAGCCAATGTCTCAGTATCTTTCTGCTGCCTTCTGATTCAGATGTAGAACCCTCAGCTCCTCTTCCAGCACCATGTCTGCCTGCAGACTGCCATGCTTTCTGCCATGATGATAATCAACTGAACCTATGAAACTATAACCCAGTCTCAATTAAATGTTCTTCTTTATAAAAGTTGCCATGGTCATGGTGTCTCTTTACAGCAATCGAAAGCCTAACTAAGGCAGTGGGCTAGTAGATGGTGCTAAAGAACAAATATTAACATTCTCAGCTATGAATGTTCTTAGGAGATTTGTGCAGGTCAGTATTCAATGATACAATACCCACCATTTACTTACAAACAATGCTGTAAACACACCCAAGCTTCTAATCTGGGTGAAGAGAATGAAAATGTTCAGAATGGAACAGAGAGGAAGTGAAAATTGTGCACATTATACTTAGGCCACTTGCCAACTGTGCCTAACCATACTGCAGCCTCGATGCATTCACCTTCCACACACACCAACGACCTGCCTGTGGGGTCTCTTGTTCAGACACACCCTTTTCTCTGCTAGAAGGCTCTGCATACACCTGCTTGGCTGATTCCCATTCATCCTTAAACGGCATCCCCAGGAAGCCCTCCCTGATGTGTCCAGCCAAGTTCTGAACCACTGCGGTTCTTTGCTGAAATGCCTCACCCTGCTGTCCTTGAAGCACAGAAACTGCACTACAGTGATTCCCTTTTCCTTTTCAAAGATTTCTTTCTTTTATTTTTGTGTGTGTTTGTGTGTGCTCCCACATGCATTTGTGCGTGTGTGGGATGCATATACACAGGTGCCCATATTCAGCTGAGAGCAGCCTAGTACTGGGAATTAAACCTGGGTCCTCTGCAAGAGCAGCAAGAGCACTTAACCACTAAGCCATTTCTCCAGTTCTGTTTAATATTATCATCTCTAAGCATAAGGCCCGGCTCCTAATGTGTCCCCAATAACATTGACTGTAGAAAGATCACAGAAGGTTTAGAATGGAAACGTTAAGATTTCTATTTCAACAGGTACCTTCAAAGTCCTGCAGGATGTGACCCTCTTTAAATGGTAGGGTCTGTTTCTGCTGCTGATCCAGCATGCTGTGAACTGTGATGAATTCGTCATCGAGCGCTATAACATAGGGAAAGCAAACAGCTGCCCCAATCACATTTTCTGACCAGTGCACAGGGGCACGCTGGGAAATCCCCGCCACGGTGGCAAACATGCCTAAAAAATAAAAAGGAGGTGTCTTCAAATAACTATGAGGTAGGTATTCTTTGCCATAGAAATGACTGAGTGAAAAGTAACTCTCCTTCAATTCTCCTACAGGCTTGCATTTTTAAAACAATAACAGAATATATTCTCATGCAAACAATCATGTATCACTTATCACTGTGAAGAGAACTACCTTATTCAGAGTGCATATCATATCTGCTTCTAATTACAAATGCTATTTTAAAATGTTTCCGTTGAACTTACATGCCCATTTATAAATGACTTGGGAAGCCTGGCATGCTTTCTTCCATATCCACTCCTCCACCTAGCTTGCCTCTGGGCTTCAGCTCTTTTTCACACATTTGGTCAACATATTTACTGAGCACCTGCCATGTGTCAGATGCTCTACAATGAGAAGCTGGCTATGTTTAGAGTTGAGGTCTGAGCACTGATTATTGGTTTTACCCCTTTATCATTGAGAATGTGTATGAGCTATAAGAATACATATGCTGTAACACAGAAAACTTGGTTTCTTGATTCAAGACAGACTGCTGTGGAGTGTTTGTCCATAATAAGCTTGTGACAGTTATGTCCACTGTACATAGGCACTGATATTAGGGAATACTGAGATAAATATTTTGACCCAGAGGTGTCAATCGATTTTAACTTTAACTTCTGAAAGCATCACAATGTTGTTTCCAAATGATTAGACATCACTGAAGCAATCAATGGCTTCTGTTATAACATGAGGTGGGAGGGGAGACAAGTATAAGATGAGGGGCCAAGAGCTCCATTGCTTTGGGCCTCTGCTGGGGTAGCACACTCTATCAGGAGCATGAAGCAGGACGATGTCATTTGCCTCATAAATCAGGATGCCAACTGAAATGGGGAGGGAGGAACCTAACCTTTGTCAAGACCCACCCTAAGGACTTCTCTCCAGATTCCACCTGCCTAGAAAAGCAGTTCTCAACTTGTGGGTTGTAACCCCTTTATAGGGTGCTGAATGACCATTAGGGTGTGCCAAAGATGACTGGAAAACAGATATTTACATTAAGATTCATAACAGTAACAAAATTACAGTTATAAAGTAGCAACAAAATAACTTTATGGTTGGGAGTCACCAGAAAATGAACTATATTAAGGGTCACAGCAATAGGAAGGTTGAGAATCACTGTGCTAGGCTGAGATCCACCATTCTCCAGTGGCCACCCTAGAGACTAAGACTCTATCACAGGGACCTTTTTGGGGACAGACATCCTGATCATAGCAAACAGTAACACCAAGTGTACAAAACAGCATCAAAAAAAAAAAAAAAAAAAAAAAAAGAAACAAAAAAACCACTGAGAAAGTGAAGCACAGCTATGAATGAAGACCAAGTGGGGAGGTTAGTACTATCATTGGAAGTCAGCCAAAGAGGCCAAAAGGAAGAAGAAGACAGGGATGGCAACGCTGGTAATGTGATGCTACCTCCACCAAGTCATGAGATAAATACAAACAGGCAAGGGATGAGCATGGAGCCACCCCAAGGATTCTGCTGAATTCTGGGTCAAACAGCTATGCTTTGAGCAACAAGAGCCCGTGATATACCGCTCAACACTGTGAGTCAGAATCACTGCACTTACCTTCTCAAGAGAATCACACAATGCAGAGGCTCTGGCTAATGGCTCTGACATAGAGAGGGCAGAAACCAGGTATCATGAACCACAGCTTCTGCAGTCTCACTGGAATGAAGGAGCAGAGCCCTAACTCCCAAATGAGGTCAAGTCAAGCTAGGAAAGAACCCTAAGAAGAGAGATCCATGCTAGACTGTTGCTAAAGTGTCCCAGCTAGCTCTCTTCTTCCAGGCAGGTGATGAAGTCTGTTGATTTTATACTACTGAAGGGGCCTAGATGTTGTCAGCATGCAATCTAAGAGATTAGGAAAGGCCACACCAACTTTTAAGACCATTCATTTTTGGCTATGTCCCTTCTAGGTTCAAGCCTACTTGTGAGCTAAGTCCACATAACATGCAGAGCAACTGCATTATTTTTCTTGTCTGAGAAGCACCATTAAGGGGGAATAGTCAAAGTTTTATAAAAAATGTCTGGTAAATTTGCCTTAAGAAAGGTCATGAATGATCTCTTATGACAAGCTACACTCAGGGAGAAAGACAGAATCGAAACTAGAAATAGGAGTCATGCTGAAATGTGCACTTACAATCTTGATAGTAATTTGTTTGAACTCTTAATTTCTGGAGCCATGTAATGATGCTACTGATAGAACCTATATCTACATATGGTGTACATAAAAGAACTTACACATGTTCTGTCTATTTGCTTATAACTGTATTCACTACAAGCAAAACAACAATTAAGTAGGTTGGTTCATTTACTTATGATGCTCATACAGTTGAGATATAGTAAACTCGGGGGGGAAATGCACCCAGACTATGACTGTGCTTTCCCTTTAAACTGACACTATGACCAAGAGAGGAACATAGAACTTGTGTTCCTGTGAAGCCTTCATAACCAGAGCAGCTAGGGCTACACTAGAGGACAAGTGAATGGAATGGGAACCCCAGACACAGATCCAGTGTATCATAAAGTTAGTGTCTATCCAAGGCAGCCACCAGAACCAGCAACAAGAAGGGCTCTGCCAACAGTTTGTGGGCATAGTGGACAGTCATATAAAAAAAAAAAAAAGATAGCAATTGAATCAGTTCTTTACATGGTAATTCAGGAGACCACATAGGTAACAAGAAAACACAAGTATTTGTCTATAACCTGGAAGACAGGGAAGCCTCCTAATTACAACTCAAAACATAAAGAAAAAGTTCAAAAAACTGATACACTGGATTATGTGGAACTTTGTAAGAGGAGATTTTACAAGGCAAAAATTAGAAAGAAATACCTGAAAGGCAGACACATTGGTGTCTCAAATATATAAAGGACACCAGACAAGGCTAGTAATGACAGAGGCTTGGGTGGGGGTAGGGGGTTCAGTGAGTGATAGCATATGTGCTTGGCACAAATGAGGCCGAGTTCAGTCACTAGCACAATAAATAAACAAACAAATAAAAAATCAACCAACCAGACTAAAAATATATAGAATAGGTGATTCCTTCTAACCTAAAGAAGCACAATAGACTCCTAAACATAAGGAATTCTCAACCTGATCACATAGAAATGTGCTACACTGACAAGAACACACAAATTGGCAGTATACTCTGTTGGCCAAGCCTGGGGGGAAAGCACTGGCCATTTGTCTTGAAGGAGAGTATACATAACCCTTACCAAGGGAGACATGGTAATACCTGGTGCAAGGATATTGGGATCAAGCATTTTCTTTTTCTATCAAGCCATGGACAGACATGAAAGAGTCTTGAATACATAGTCAAGTAAAAGCAGCCACTCTGAAAGGCAACATGTCATATAATTCTAGAATACATCCTGTCAAATGTTCATCACCAAGAATGAGCCCTAATGAGTCTGAACTCTCTTTATTAATGAGGTGTTAATCAGGTTCACTGACTATATCTGAAAAACCACTCTGGTAGGAAATGGTGACCCCAGTCACAATGGAATTTCAGTACACTTTGGTCATGCAGACCTACTATGACCTGGCCACTCATTTCCAATGTTGCCAGGCACTCATGAGGATAACCATGTGTCACATGTCATCTGGTCCCCAGCAAAGGCATGTGAATATCATGTCCCCTAGTGACACTGTCATATTAACTGACCAACAGATACGCTGATGATTGTACAATGACAGAAGTACGTAATGATGTATTTCTTAGGACCATGTCATTAAGTGACATATTATGTCACTGTGGAACCCATACCCTCCCACTGCAAGGTGTGTCCAAAAGACCTAATACAGCAGGCAGGATGCAGGTGCCATGAGCAGTAAACCCCCAGCCCTCCTCACCCAAGCCTCCTGGGCCAGCCAGCAGGAACTCCTGTCTGCCTATCCTCTTGACGATGGGTGGCTTCTCCTCACTGCAGTAGGGAAACAGGTCCTGGGAAAGGCCTGTGCTGTAGTTCAGTATGATGTATTGTGTGGTCAAGGCCAGGCACAAGAAGTAGCCATCCACAGCCACAGCAAGAGGCTGCTCTGGAGTGGACACTTCCTTGACAATCTGTACTCGGTCCTCGTATACCAGAAACATTTGGACGGTCCTGCGCTTCACGGAAATGATGCACACCTCCACGCAGAAAGGGTCCCCATTCACAGGGTTCTCATTTACTGCAAATGTTGTAGCCCCTTTGATGCGGGCTCCTGAGGGGACTGGCTCCAGGTTCAGCATGTTAACCAGGGTTATAGAGTTGTCACAGAGCACCAGCAGCCTATTGAGAGCTGAGGCTGCACACAGCTCGTTCACAGGTTTCTTGAAGCCCAGGTGTCTGTGTAGCTGTTTGGTGGCAATGAATGTAGCTGTCCCTGTAGGTGTGGCCTTCTCCTCCAGCAGGAAGTGGTAAATGAAGCAGTCACTGGTGCCGACATAGAGATTCCTGCCACAGCACTCCACACACTCAATGCTGATGTGGTCTCTGTCACCCATCAGCAGCTCCCGTTCCACTGCAGAGACCAAGGTGAAGGCTTTGATGTTCATCATGTCTACTGGGTGATCTGTGGGAAGACAGGTAGAGTTTCAATTTTACAGGAAGAGGGAAGAAATAGAAACAAGAAGCTGTGAGGAAGATGCACTGATTCCCCACCCATTATCTCAACTGAAGAATCTGACACTGTTAGAAAACAGAAAGAAAAGAATTCTCATGGCCAGCTTCACTGGGCAGCTGGGGACCCTGGGAAGAGTACACATGTGTGCTTAGGATGACTTGACCTTCCACTCATTCCCAAAAGAGTTGAAACTTCCACAGACTTTTCTCCATTGTTCCTGATAGATATGCTGATATGCTGCAGATAGAACACACACACACACACACGCACAGACACACATACTCATCCACAGACAATGTGAAGAGTACACTTCTGAAAGAGGCAGTAGGAGACTCATCAACTTCTTCAGTGTCTACAGCTGCTTGTCTGTCTGTTCGAGAGAGTATCCCTGTGTGCTCCTGTCCGTGAGGCATGCTCCAGTGCCACACTTGTCTCTAGGAGTAAACACATTCACATTGATAGCAAAGATCTGCTTCAATCCTGGTCTTCCAGGTGGTGAGAATTGCTCAGTAAGTTTATGAGTGAGTCACTGGGATGGCAGTCACTGGATAGCCCTACTGGAAGAAAAGCACCCTGGGCTTCCTAAGGTCTCCTCTGACAAGGACTCTGGCTTTACATTCCAAAGATGAAGAAGCTGCAGAACCACTAAACAGCCTCTCTTGGCTTCTCAGTGTAGAAAAGCAGCTTCCAAGTATAACTTCTAACTCCTGTGAGGGGCAGGGCACCAGCAGATTTAGAGGGAACATAAAGGCTGATAGCAGTGATAGAGACCATACTCAGGCAACACAAGAAAGCTACCCAGGGATGGAATAGGATCACTTTATGAGAAACTAATCCCAGTTCTTTGATACATTCCTATGAAGGTTGGAAGACCTCAGAAATTAGTTACTTCAGGGAAAGTAAGGAGTCCCAAAATGTCTCTGATGCCTTTCCACTCAAAGATTCTATGTGACAGTTTTATGCACCCCTCCTCTATAGAGTCAATGGCAGGTATTTCACATCAGACTATGACTCCCTTCCCTGAGTCTAAAAGCCCAAGAGGGAGGACTGTCTGTGCAAACACCTACCATTTCATGTCTATCAAACTGAAACTGGAATGTCTCTCCCCGGGTCATGAGTTCATATGTCATCTTTCTTGTGGTGGTAATGGAAGGTAAGATGGCTTTGAGATTAAGGCTTGAGTGTGAGGATATGGGCTTAGTGCCCTTCACAAAGAAGGCCAAGAGCTGTGTGTCCCTTGTGATGATGTAGCACAAGGAGCCTCTAGGAGGACAAACCCTAACCAGAAACTCTGATCAATACGGCTCTATTGCTTACATATCACCCAGGCCATAGCACTATGTTGTAGAAAGAAAAAAACTTAGTTTTTCCAGTCTTGGTCTGCATATCTGCAAAACGAATGTAGAAACAGCAGCCCTTACTTCACAAGACCGAGGCAAAGTAAATCTGCTCAGGTATGGTGTTTACTCCCTGGCACACAGCACCCTGAAGCTCTTCATTTCACCATGAAGACTAACTCCTTTTCTTTGTGAGGGGCTCTGCTGCTCTCAGCCCCTCAAACAGCTTTATTTCCTAACCTGGGCTCCAAGAAAGAAAATGCTACCATGCTCTGTTCTCAGATATGGCTATCTCACTGACCTGCATTGAAGGACAGAGGGAAACAAGAATTGCTGGTGTGCACCTGAAATAACACACTCAGAAGGGAAGAGGTGGACTACCACAAGTTCAATGGCAGCCAGGGCTACAAAGTAGGACCCTATCTCATAAAAGAAAACACAAGAGCAAGGGAAGGGAGAGGAGGGAAAAAAAGAGGTGGGGCTACTTACTTCTGCCTTCCACCCCCCACCCCTTCCCCCATGCAAGCTAGCAATCCCAGCAGCTGGGGAAGCTAAGGAGGGAAGATCACTCACCAAAGCTACCTATCTGTCTCTAAGCCACAGGACTTCTCAGAGCCCCAGGGACAGCTAGAACCCATACTGACCTCTACAAGTAATTTCTGGGACACACAACTTTCTCTCTTCTTTAAAACAACACCATCTATTTGTCAAGACCAAATAGAATCACTAGAACCCACCTAGACAACTTTCCCATTTAAATGATAATGAGTAAACCACAGATATTGAAATGTAGGCTTGGAGACATCTAAGCCTGTAAAAAATACAAAATATGCTTCCTTCATTGGTTGATCAGTCAGGGCTGTCTTTTAAAATGGCAGGACAAAGTGATTCTGCCAATTAAAATATGAATTGTATCTCATACTTTTTGGAAAGAACAGAAAAACAAACTTTGGGCACCTACAATCACAATTCTCTTATTTAACATCATAAGGCAGGTTGTATATAATTCTAGTCTCTATCTTCCCTCAGCATAGAGATGAATTATACACATCTGCCTTGAAGAATATCATACAGAGTCAAAAACCTCCTGCTTAGGAAGGGGGCAGGGAAGAGAGGAGGGAGAGGAAACTGTACAGCAAGCACATGCCTTATTTAAAAAAAAAAAACAAAACATACTTCTATGGCACTTAAAACCAAATGCAGTACTGTCCAAATGCCAGCTCAAGTCTTACTGATGACAAGTTTTCTAGTAGATATCTCTAAATTAAAAAAAAAAAAAAAATTCAGAGGGCTGGAGAGGTGCCTCAGTGGTTAAGAGCACTGGCTGCTCTTCCAGAAGGGCCAGATTCAGTTCTCAGCATCCACATGGCAGCTCACAACCATCTACAGCTCCAGATTCAGGGAATCTGATGCCTTCTGATTTTTCTGAGCAACAGGCACATGGTAACAGACACACAGCAGCCAATACACTCATATACAAACTAATACTAATAAGGTTTGGTTTTTTTTTTTTTTTAAATTAAAAGCCTGCTCTTTTCTCTCCATGTTGCTATTTGAGACAGGGTCTCTCATAGCACAGGTTAGTCTTGAACCCCAAGCCTCCTCCTTCACTCCCAAGTGCTGCTACTACTAGGCATCTGTCACGACAGCTGCTAAGAGCCTTCTCTTTTAATTAAGCAATAGTTTATAAAAAGAAAAGTTGGATAGTGGCAAGTGAAAGATGACCGACTGCACAACTCAAAAATGGTTTATTCTTATAAGCAGCAGCAGTATTCTTCCCGTGATCTAGTTCAAAGGATGTATTTGTGTAGCTGAAATAAGAATTACAAAAAGATAAACATTAGGCCACACATCTGTGTTATCATTAAGTCCAACTTGCAACAAGTTCCTCTTGGTGTGTAAACAAAAAGTTCTAAGGCTGGTGACTTGCTTCCCAAGGGCCTCACAACTTCATGAAAGAAATAAGACTAAAAAAATACATGGGAACTAAAGAAATATTGCCTAAAGGCCAAAATAAAGGTCTTTGTATTTTGCTTTTTATATCACCTTTTTAAAACTAGGTTTTTTTTGAGAATTTCATACAATGTGTCCTCTACCCACTGAATTAACTTTGGGTCCTTATTTATTTATTTTACTCATCAAGTCCAATTTGTGTTGTCCATATATTCTTGGATGTGTGTGGCCTGTGGCCTACTTACCACTGTAAAATCTTTTCTACACAGACACACACAGACACAGACACACACACACACACACACACACACACTGGCCCTACCTTATAAGGATTCCCTCCTCATGCTGCTACCAGATACCAACAGGCTAACACACACATTTTTATATAAATATACCAAATATATACATATATAAATATATATATTTGAGTCACAAAACATGAAGATATCTAGCTGGTATTGAACTGGAAGCTTCATTCCTATTGGCTGGCTTTCATAGCACTGGAAGGGACTAATGCAATGTAACAATCTTTTTTTTTTTTTTTTTTTTTTTTTTTTTTAAGATTTATTTATTTTATGTATGTGAGTACACTGTCACTGTCTTCAGACACACCAGAAGAGGGCATCAGATCTCATTACAGATGGTTGTGAGCCACCATGTGGTTTCTGGGAATTGAACTCAGGACTTCTGGAAGAACAGTGGTGCATTTAACCTCTGAGTCATCTCTCCAGCCCCCGCAATGTAACAATCTTAACCATTATTCTCTACCAACTTGAGATTATACACCTTGTCTTTGAAAAATACTGCCACTAATGATTAAATGTGTCTTTACTATAGGACCAGAGGGATGACTCACCAGGTCAGGTTGCTTGTTGGCAAGCAGGTGGACCTGAGTTGGATCCCCAGACCTGACATGGTGGAAGAAGAAAATCAGCTCCCACAAGCTTGTCCTCTGATCTCTACATGCACACTGCGGCAGCATGGCCTCCTCTGCAAAAATAAAACTTAAAAAAGAAATTCTAATGTACAAATATTCTTTCTACTAATGAATACAAAAACATTACTGTTTAGCTAGCCTCTTAGGTGCTGCTGTAAGAACTGGTTGCTTTGGGTAGTGAACTTATTCTTTATGGTTCCCTATGGGTTCGGTACCAGAGAATTTGGTATTGTCCATTTTTGTAAAGATGCCTACTCTCTTGCCTTGGAGACAACAGTTTTGTGGGCGTCTCAGGCCTTGCTCCTCTCTCCTCATGGCATACAGCCAAGGTCAGCAGCTCAAATATGAGGTAGGTATGAGCTATGCAGAGAGCCAGCTATGCTTTGTTTCATGGACACTGTTTCCCAAAGCAAGCACAGGGGTCTCTATGTTAAACATCTGAGAATCACATAATACAAATTCTGTATAAAAAGTCATTCTGAGAATTTAAAAAATGGAGGGTTCATATCCCCCTTTATGAAGCTGATATAAAACACATCTCTGATACTAAAGCCCAATAGTCCTTCCCCCAAAAGGGAAATTAGGCCATTCTTTCAAATAAGCATGGCCCTTAGCACCTGAGTCAACCAATCAACATACATCAAAATTAAAAGTATGGCTATGTTAGAATACTTTATTGGCAACATGTTTACAGGAAGGTCCATAAAGATAATAATATCTGTTGACTTAATTTTCCACACTTACAAACTAAAAGAGAAAACTGTCTTTATTTTAATAAATGGGTAAAATGTCAATTAAAATTCAATATTTATGCTTATGAAAAGCTTGCAAATTATTCTACTACCTAAAACAAAGAAAACTCCAATAGCAAAAGTTTTAAAAGATATATTTGTTAATTACACATGCGTGTGTGTATGTGTACATGTAAGTGCAGGTACTCACAGAGACCAGGGGGTACAGGAGCCACCTGGAGCTGAAGTTATAGATATAGGTGCTAAGAACCAAACTCAGACCCTCTGTAGGAATAGTATACTCTCAACCACTGAACCATCTCTCCAGGACTAAATAGCAAAACTTTACAACTATTTTCTTTAAAAGAAGACAAAGATGTCTATTATTAGCCTCTGTGGTAGGATAAATGGAGTCCTACCCAAAATGCTAACGTTCTAAGCTACAGCACCTGTGAATGACACCTTCTGCAACATAAAATCATCTAGATGCCTGTCTGCTAAGCACTGGGATTAAAGGTGTGGTCCACCAAGCCTGGACTTAAATTTTTCTTCACCTAGAACTTGCTCTGTTCTAGGCTGGCCTTGAATTCAGAGATCTGCTTGTCTTGCCTCCTAGCACAAAGGCTTGTCCTACCATGCCTAGATCTAAATTTAGTTGGGTGGGATCTTGCCCCAAGGTCACTACTCCCTTAATTCGATTTAATATTCTTGAACACAGAATTCAGTTCCATTTCACTTCTTGGTGCCCCTTTGTAGTGGATAGCCCCAGCCTCATGTTCTGATGGTAGTTCCATTTTCATGGGAGGGGCTGCAGAAGAGGAGCAATCAGTACTCTTGGGAACCTTCTGTCCACCTTAATTTGTAGAATAAAGGCTGGAGCCAGTGATTGGGCAGTAGAGGGGGAGGTGGAGCAAAAGGCTTAGGGGAGGAGTCAGAAGAGGAAGTCGACAGGAGAGGGAGGAGACAGAAGAGAGGAGGTGGAAGGACAAAGGAGGAGAAGAACGTGGCCTGGAAAAACCGCAGGTTGTAAGGGATCTCATAACTGGGGAATAGAGGAGTGCAATGGTAAATCTGCCCAATCTAGGCTTGCAGTTTATATCCATAAATAATTGAGTTGTGTTTTCTTTGACCGGACTTATTTGGGTTGGAGATTTACTGCAACACCCCTTTAAAATTTGAACCATATATTTTGTATTTTTCCTTTCTCAAGTTTGGTACGTTTGTTTAAAATGTTCTTCATGAGATTTAACCAGAGGACACACTCTATGATGGGCATTTCTGAGACTAATACTCAAATGTCTACATGGCATGTCTACAGGGAGATTTACAAAGATTCTATTAAAATTTGTAAGAATTTAAAGGTATTTAATTTAAAAATTATATCAGAGTAATCTGCATTTCTACACATAACAATCATAAACTTTAATCTTAAAATGTATTCAGTATAATGTATGAAAAAATCACCTAACTAGAATGTACAAGATCTCTAAATAAAACCCTAAAATCTTATTCATATACATTAAATACGTAAATTATAAACTCAGCAGTTTTTTTCTGCAGAATCTGACAGACTAGTTTTAAATTTTAAATGGAAATCCAAGGACTCTGAATTGCTCAATCTTGAAACTAAAAGATGAAATAGGACCTAGACTAATAGAAACTGCTATCAAACTACAGTATGTAATTAAGACATAAGACTAGCCAGGTACTATGGTGCCTGACTATATAGTCCCACCTATGTGGCAAGGTCAAGCAGGGAGATCATATGTGTCTAGAAGCTAGAGGCTAAGGGGACAACATATTCATCTCAAAGAGGTAAAGGATACAAAGGAAGGGAGGGACAGAAAAAGGGTATAAATAAGCAGGTCAAGTTCATACTGGGAGGAAAAACTGCAATTCATACACCTGACAATTCACATAAAAAGTTACTAAACTCCCATAAGCCAACAGAAAAAAAAAAAAACAAGAAATGCTTATTTTCCACATGAGTAAAAAAAATTCAGGAAGACACTTCACAAAACAAGGTACATCAATAACCAAAAAGAACACAAAAACACAGCCACCCTTAGATATTAGATACCAGAAAACCTTCCATTACACTGCATGAGCTGACTACACACCTACTAGAATAGCTACCATAAAAAAGACTGACACCAAGCTGAACATGGTGACACATGCCTCCAATTCCAGCACTCCAGGAGACAGGGGCAGGCAGATCTCTGAGTTTAAGGCCAGCCTGGTCTACATAGCAAGTTCCAGGTCAGCCAGGGCTGCATAGTGAAACTCTGTCTCAAAAAAAAGGAAGGAGAGGGGAGGGGAGGAGGAAAGGGGGGAGGGGAGGGGGAGAAGAAGGGAAGAGGGGAGGGAGGAAGGGAGAGAGAGGAGGAGAGAAAGGAAGGGAAGGGGAGGGGAGGGGAAGAGAGGAGAGGAGAGGAGAGATTGACTAGAGGGTTAAGAATACAGCTCAGTGATAGAACATTTGTTTATGAGGCTCTGGGCTAAGAATCTAATACTGTTTAAACAAAAGAAAAACAAAACAAGAAAGCAGAGGTGGACTCCAAGTGTCAATGGGGACACAGAACAAAGGGAAACCTCAGGCTTTGCTGGGAAGAGTTTAAGGTGGTATAATCCCCTTGAAGATTCTATTCTGTAATTTTTCTTTTTTTTATAAAGATAAACATGAAGTATTTGACTACCTCATACATTTTCTTTTCTTTAGTTTTTATTAGTTTGTTTGTTTTGTTTAAAGGTCCTCATATTTAATATGTAACTGAAGAGGCCCCTGAAAGTCTGATAATGCTACCTCCACCTCCAAGTGCCAGGATTACAGGCATGGGCCATTCTTAATGTTTTTATATGAGTATCAAGATACAGATCATGGTCTTGTTCTTAACAGTCTGAAAACAAATGAGGTTTTTGGGTTTTTTTTTTTGTTTTTGTTTTTTGTTTTTGTTTTTTGTTTTTGGGTTTTTTTTTTTTTTTGGTTTTTCGAGACAGGGTTTCTCTGTATAGCCTTGGCTGTCCTGGAACTCACTCTGTAGACCAGGCTGGCCTCGAACTCAGAAATCCACCTGCCTCTGCCTCCCAAAGGCGTGCGCCACCACCGCCTGGCACAGATGAGTTTTAGAACCATCAAGTAACACATTCGAGCTGAGCACTTGCTGTCAGAGCTATCTTCCCAGCCTAGCCATTTGTGACACATTTGTAGACTAGGTTAGGAACCATGGATAAAAACAATACATGGATGGATGTCAAAAACACTGTGGGAGACAGCTCAGTAGGTAGAAACACTTACCACCAGGCCTCGAGTCCTTGGGCCCTACGTGGTGAATAAACAACTCTGCAAGTTTTCTTCGGACCTCCACACACATGGTGCCCTGGCATGTATGTGCCCTCTCACATATAAACACAAAAATGAAGTAATAAAAAGCTTTGTATTCTATAAACTTCCACTTACATAGATTTCAAAAGAAGACAGCACCAATCCATGTTGCTTTCACTCAAGAAAACTTACTTTAGGAACATGCTGACTAAATGGTGAATGACAGAAGCAACTCTGGGGAACAGGGAGAGTCTGTATCTTGTTTAAGGCGTCTGGTGTGAAAGTGTGGAGATCTGCTGTCTTAGATTCTTTTCTATTGCTGTGACCAAACACCATGACCAAGGCAACTTATAGAAGAGGTATTTAAAACTTACAGTTTATTTAAAGCTTACAGTTTCAGAGCATTAGAGTCCATGACTATCGTGCTGAGGGGCAAAGCATGAGGTAGAAAGGAAAGGAAAGGAGAAGGGGGAAGGGGAAGTTAGTTGCTAACTGGGAATCACATGGGTTTCTAGAATCCCAAAGCCCACTTCCAGGAATAGACCCCCTAATCCTTCCAAATAGTTCCTCCAATTAGAGACCAAACATTCAAATATTTGAATCTATGAAAGTCGTTCTCATTCCAACTACCACACTTGTCAAAATTCATTAACCTGTATGGCAAGTGCCCGTCATCAGGCAGGCATACCCGTCCATCCGTATATCTAACATATACGGTGGAGAGGCAGAACTGGGAGTTCAAGGTCAGCCTAACTTACATGAGGAGACTGCCTCTTGAAACAATAAGGGGCTCACATTTGTGACCAAAGGTATCTGGATGTAATGGGAAACTGGTAAAATGCCAGGATAGGCAAAGCACATACATAGGGTTTTCCACAAAAAGATGAGATGCAGTAATAATCATGAAACTGCAGATTATCTCCGAAAGAAAGAGATTTTATTTTATGCCCCTAAGTTAACAGAACACATGGTAACTGCATGTGAGCATAAGAACAAAGCATAGTGAAAACTATAATGTTGGTGGAAGATTCCAAACTGCTAAACCTGTTCTAGCATTTTCTGTAAAGCCCTTGACATGTCTGGGTAAGCTGATGGTTCTCCCCACAGAATTCCTTTTATGTTCACAAAGAGATGAGAAAGAAAGGAACATTGATCTTGTTTGAGGTGAGAGAAAACTGGAAACACCCCAGCTTTCCTCCACAAGACACAGAACAACAAGAAAATAATCTATAGGTACAAACAAGGTTGAAGCCATTCATGGAGAGTCTCATGGGAAGAAATAAATCCAAGGGTGATGAGGCTGGGAACAGGGAGATGACCTTTAGTTTCCTAAACTGAATGTTGCTTTCATTATTCACTACATCTTCACAGATTACAAGTATTTTTCTATATGTTATTAATCATTAATTTTAAAGCTTTTTATTAGGATATATTGATTATATATAATTGGTTTCATTAACACATTTTCTTTTTTAAAATCTTTTTTTATGTATGTATGGGTATGTGTATCACACATATATACATGTTCATGTGTGAGTGCAAGTGTGTTTATGCCAAGACACACATGTGGAGATGAGAGGACAACCTCAGATGTTGGTCTTTGCCTTCCACCTTGAAGGTACCTCTTAAGCTAGCTAACCTATGAATACCCATGTACTAGTCAGGGTTCTCTAGAGTCACAGAACGTATGGAATATCTTTCTATATTGAGAGGATTATTATGACGACTTACAATCTGTAATACAACTCCCCAACAATGGCCAGCTGTGAATTGGAAGTCCAAGAATCTAGCAGTTTCCCAGTCCCACAAGGCTAGTTGTTTTAGCTGGTCTTCTGTAGAAGTAGATTCCAACAGATGTGCTGGCAAGTAAATGCAAGCAGGCGAATAAGAGTGAATATTCCTTCTTCTAATGTCCTTATATAAGTCTCCAGCAGAGGGTGTGGCCCAGATTAAAGGTGTGTACCACCACGCTGGGATCTGGGGCTTGTTCTGTCTCAGGCTGATCTTGAACACAGATCTCCTTGCCTCAGTCTCCTGGGATTAAAGGCGTGTACTACCTCGCCTGGGCCTAAGCTTTTCATAGCCACTATGCCTAGATCTCCATGCCAAGATCCAGATCAGAAATGTATCTTCCAGTCTCAAGATCTGGATCACAGGTAAGCCCTCCAATTCTGGATCATAGTTCATTCCAGATATAGCCAAGTTGACAACCAGAATAGCCATTAGACCATACACTCTCCTGTCTCGAACTCCCATCTTGTCATGGGTGTACTGGGATTATAGACGTACACTACCATGCCTGCTGGCTTTATATGGATTCTTCAGATTTCAACTCAGATCCTAGTGTTTGTGTGGCAAGTGCTCTGGCCCACTGAACCATTTCCCCAGTCTTCATTGTGACAGTCATACAAGAATATAATGTATTTTGATTGGTCAATAGAGATATGACTGTTGTGGGGGTAACCATTCACTTTCTTATTAGATTTAAACATTAATTTTTATGATACATATTTATAAAATATTTACTTTCCCAAACAAATCTTACAAATAATAAAAAAAGAATCCATTGAGTAAACTTACTAAAACTCACAGCTCACATGGTTTTCATTTAAAATTTCATTTCATGGAAGCATCTAATTATCACATATATAATTGACTGACTCACAATTTCTGTTCATCCAAATCTAGTACTTAGTTTGCATTAAATTCCCTTTTAAGGGCCATTTCTCAGATACTGAAAAGTAACTTTGGTATTTTCTCATTCCATGGTGAGTTTTGTTTGTTTTGTTTGTCATTGGCTTATGGAGTTATACTAGAAGAGAACAGAAATCAAATGGTCATTCTGACATTTGGACCAGAGTTCAGTCTGATGGGAAGGTGGGCAGCAATGTAGACCCTGGACTCAGAATGGTAGGCCATTCTGGTCTTTAAGGTACTTTATAAAGAAAGGGACAGACCAAACAATGCTTCTTCTGCAGGGAAGCCTTTTAAAAGAGATAAAGGCAAGGGTGCCCTTGGAGAGATGGAGATAAAGAGGATGGTAGAGGAAGGGAGGAGAGGTGGGGGAGAGAAGGGGGAAAGAGACAGAGACAGGGGTGATTTCTCTTCTAGAAGTAAAGGAACTGGTCAGATGTACATGTCCATAGTCACAAAGTAGAAAACAAAACTGTCCATGACAAGGCTCCCTTTAATGTTCCTGGGGCTTCCATGATGGGTTTAAGATTGTTACTGAATTACTTTAGGAGGTGATTTCTCTACCCTTGAGGGTATTAACTTAGCATCTATCTAGATAATACCTTAAAGTTAAAAGCTTTTCAAAGAGAGGGGTTTAAAGCTTGGCCAGTAGGATACCCCTCAGTCTAAGCTACTTAGAGATTGGAGCAGGATAACTACTTGAGATCACAAGTTCAAGACAAGCCTAGGCCACACACAGACACACACACACACTCCTGTGAAGAAAACTGGGACGTTTGCGCATTTAAAATATTTTATCTGGATTGGAACAAAAAAAGTTAACTTTTTTAATTAAAAAAAATGTGTATAAATGTATGTCTATTTGTTTATGCTATATGTGTGAGGTACATGCAGAGGCCAGGAGGGAGCATCTGATCCTCCGGTGCTGGAGTTACAGGCTCTTATGTGCCATTGTTGCTGAGTCCTCTGGAAGAACAGCAAGTGCTCTTAACCACTGATGCATTTCTGCAGCCTGGAAGCTGATTCCTGATAGGGTCAGAACTAGAGTCTGAGCTCTGAGAGCAGCAGCTAGGGGGGGATGTTTGGAGTGTGAACACTGGGGCTGGCAAAGGGCAAAGCACTGTGGAAAGACGGAGTCCCCAGAGCTCAAGTGTCCTACATGAATGATGGCAGTGGGAATAGTATGTGGCAGACACTCCCAGTGTCAACTGACAGTTTGAGTTCTGGCTGTGTCTTAGCCACCTCCTTGTGATCGTTAGGTGAGTTGGTGTATCTACCTCTGTATAGAGTTTGCATTCCACTGTAGGCTTCCCCAGCACTGTCATCTAGCTGCCTGAGAACAGTGTAGTTCAGATGGCTTGATCAACCACCATTTGGAAATTTGGTATTTGGATTTGGAAAGCTGAGGCTCCTTAACTCCAAAGCATAGGCCCCTTCAAGAATGGGTGGTATGTGTACATAACGTGTAGTGCAAATGCTGCTCCAAGCCTGAATGGGTACCAGGCAATGTATTCCTGAGAAGATCCTGGCTAAACCCCCTGAGAGCCCCAAGCACTAGGTTGGTCATAATTATTTCTAATTCGCTTCATTCCTTTTTTTCTTGCTCCATGTCCCTCTCTGTGTAGAGTATGTGTGTGCGCGTGCGCCTGTGTGTAGGGTGCTACTTGTTTGTTTAAGACTACTGTAGCCTCTAATTCAAGCTGATCCTCCTCTCTTGACTTCTTGGGATTACAAGTGTATAGTTGCATGCCTGGGTTCTCTGTTTTCTGAGACAAGATCTTGTCATATAGCACAGGTTAGTCTCAAACACAGAATTCTTTTTATTTAGTCACCTGAGTGTTGGGATTCCCTGACTCCACCGGCAAGCCCAGCTACCTTCCTTACAACAACTCTGGGAAGAGAAGGGATGACAGAGAACTGTCCTATGACCTGTTTAATGGTACTCAGCTTCACAGGGGTTGGCCTGAGTTTGTTTCTAACTCCATATTTCCCCAGTCCTACTGACTGAGGGGATAAGCTGACTTCACTTCCTCTGACCTAGTCTTTCTGACTACAGCAACAACTCTAAAGTGGAGGTCTGAATACTTCACGGTAACTGGCCCAGTTGGAATGGGTCCTGAAGTGATTCATGAAATCAGCAGGCTCTTAGTTCCCTGCTGTGAGTCCCAAAGATGAACTCTATGACTCCACCTGTCTTGTTGAGACTCAGACACATTCCCATCAAATCAAGATATATATTTACCTGGCATAAATTGTTCTTGCTGAAAAGCACCCCAGTTTAGAGACAAAATCCTGAGATTTGTTGGAAGCCAACCACAAATATGTTAGCTTGTAACCAGGCAACACTTGATCAACACAAGTATGGAAGAGACAATAAAAAGCTGAGCACAAAAAATAAATAAATAAAATAAAATAGATAGTCATAGAATAATGGCTTGTTCCAGTAACCTGACAGAGATAGATGGAGGGAGAAGATGGGGGGGGGGAGCGGGGAGACAGTAATATGCCTTGATATTACCCTGGCACAAATCTGTGTCTAACTACTCCTAGCTTTGCGGATACAAATGATAAAAATATAAAAATATAAGTTGTCCTCTAATCCATGGGTTCCACATCTGAATCCATGGGGATTTCTATATGGGGTTCTATTGAACCCCATATAGAAAGCATTTGGCACACATGATATAATGTGTATCACGCTAACCTGTTATATGTGTCTGTACCAAACATGTTCATCTAGATGATATAAAGCATCTGGCACCATGGGTAGATGTTACATACAACTACTGCAGCAGCCCATAGTCTATAAAACTTAAGCCCCACAGAGTAGGAACCCAAATCCATAGATACTAAGAATGACTGTGTACATATACTTGTGCGTCACATATACATACTAAATATTCACCTACAGTGTATGCAAATGGTGTGTACACATGTAGAACTAGTGTGCATGTATGATATCATATACGTCCTAAATGACTTACATCAATGATTATAACTGAAGGAGCAAGGGTGAGGAGTACTGGAAAGGAGGGGTACAGGGGTCTCTCCGCATTCACCACTGGACACTGTCCACAATATAGAACCTTCAAACACTAACACAGGGTGTTATCTTATTAATGTTACTTTTGTTGAATTTTTAATTTATTCTACAGCAGCTACCTGACTATGAAGAAAATAATCGCCGGGCGGTGGTGGCGCACGCCTTTAATCCCAGCACTAGGGAGGCAGAGGCAGGTGGATTTCTGAGTTCAAGGCCAGCCTGGTCTACAAAGTGAGTCCAGGACAGCCAGGGCTACACAGAGAAACCCTGTCTCGAAAAACCAAAAAAAAAAATAAATAAAATAAAATAAAATAAATAAATAAATAAATAAAAAGAAAAAAGAAAAAAAAAGAAAAAAGAAAAAAAATAATCTTGATCTCAAATCTTCATGAAGATTTCTAAGGGAATTTTAAGGCAAGAAGCACTCAGCCTTATGTGGGGTAGCCCCAACTGAGTTGTTAGTTTTGCATCCATTTTGTAGTCATATATTTTTCAAAATAGTAAAACAGGTTGGGTTTGCCACAGAGGAGATGAGTTGTAAGATCTGAGCCAAATTATTCTGCAAAACCCAAACACCTGGCTGCCACAAATGATGACTTTAATGTCTTTCTAACAAGGACTGGATCCTGACCAAGACAAGATGCTTAACTTATTTGGTAAGATTGCCCTGGTTTTCATAAAGAATCAAAATTTAGCATTAACAATAACGGCTGTTAATAACTATTAAAAAACAGAAATGTTAGTTGCAAGTCAGGTCTAGAAAATACATGTATTGTTTTCAAAACCTTTCATGTGCACTTATGCTGGGCCCCTACTCACTTGGACAAGATTAAGAAAAACAAAACAAACAAACAAAAAAACCAGAGTCTCATGTAGCCCAGGTTCCCCTCTAACTTGCTATGTAGCTAAAGGAGACTTGAATTTCAGACCCCTCTGCTTCTCTCCCCAAGTGGAGGAATTATAGCCACTACACCCGGCTTTATGCAGTACTGGAGATAGACCTGAGAGGCTGGCAGTCTACCCACTGAGTTGCATCCCCAGGCCCCACTATTGCTTTGTAAACAGCAAGCTCCAGGCTTTCTACAGCTCTACAACTAGAAGAAGCAGCTTGTGAAGCACAGCACCAACCTTTGTCTCTAGAGAGGATAGGCCAAAGCTGAACTGGCTGTGCAAGCCTGCAAAAGCTCTGTCCCCAACTCTAGGCCCAGAAGACTTCAACTCAGATGAAGGCTATGACAGGAGGAAGGAGAGCAGAGAAAATAAAGCCAATAGCTGTACCAAGTCTTACCAGTGAGCTGAACATGCACACCTTGTCATGTACAGTGAACGGAAATCCAAATTCAATAGCCTAACTCCACAGTAAAACCTCCATGAGGTCAACGATTGCTCAGACCACTGAAATATGAATTTTCAGAGTAGAAGCGTGGCCTTAACACTCTCATTTTTATTAATGAACAATCACTTACTGTATTTCTGTTAAGTGTCAGGTCTTGAGATAGTGGCTTCCCGTGAATATTTTCTTATGAGAATCCATATACCTTTTGTAAAATTAGCCCTATTTGGTGAATAGGGCAGATAAGGTAGGGCCTCAAGTAACCTAGGCTGGTCTCAAATACATATAGTCATGGATGGCTGTGATGGTTCTGAATCCCCTGTCCTTCTACCTCTGTCTCCCAAAGGCAGGTACCACCACACCTAGCTATTAGCCTTGTTTTGATCAAGAAAATGGCATCTAAAGGTCACTATTAGGAAGTGACCGGGGTGGGATTTAAATTCACAGCCTCACACTCATCGTGGCCATGGAGTGTGGTGAACCAGGATCTGAGAATTTGTGCTGTGGGCCGGGTCTTGGGGATTCTGGTCAAGCACTGCCTTTTACTACACACCAAAGTGACAATTGCTTGGTTAGCAGAAATAAGAGGAAAAAGAAAAGGAAGCAGCTGTCCAAATGTCTCTTCCTGGACCCTGGAGCTCTGAGTCCTCAGCTTTGCTGACCAAGAAAGAATCGTGACAGCCAACAGCACGAGCGTGCAGCAGGCACAACACCAGCCAGTCTCTGCCCAGCAATCTCCTGTTAGTAGCAGGCAGGACCCCTCGCAGGGCAGCCTTGCCCTCCTCCCACACTCCTTCGTGTCTTCCCTTGCCACCACTTTAATACCAATGTTGCCTACCTGCCCTCCCGACCCAGCACGCCCTACCCGAAGTACTTTCGTGCTCAATCATATCTGCTCAGACTACAGCCCTCAACTAAGAAGCACAGTGTGAACTCTGCTTCCAGTTGTAGCCCCAGAGCAGCGGCCTCTCAGACTCAACCAACAACCCTTTTGATAGAAGCACCACCAGGAGGCAACTCAGGCAGCCTCTTGAAGCCGGAGAAATCAGGCAGAAGGCAAGGGAAAGGAAAAGTTCCCTGGGGTGCAGCTCCCAGGCCCCGACCAGGGCGGTAAAGACTGGGGCCAGGGACGAACACAGGCCTCCGTGTCCCTGACCAACACTCCCCTATCTAATCTCCTAGTCCCTCAGTTCAGACCCACGCCTGACCCCAATTTCAACTCCTAATTCACAGATCTCAGAGAACTTCAATTACATCACGCACCCCAACCCTTGCACCTGAAGGGTGGAGGCACACCGGTACGATCCTTCCCATCCCGATCTTACTCCCCACAAACGCAAGTTCAAGGACGAGCTCTCTCGGATTCTCCTCTTCCTTATACTGACACACCCCCAGACCACAGCCTAGCCGGTGACCCCGCACGGGTGCCTGCCCCCGGCTCCCCAAGCCTGCACGCCGGCCCCAGCGGTACACCTGGCCCAGTCATGCAGTCACCCTCTCGCTCCCGCCCCGCTGCACCTGCGCCCGTCAGAGCGGGTCGCGCACTCGCCGCTCCCGCAGGCCGCCCCTCGCTCCTCACCGGCGCAGCGCAGCCGTCCCGCGCCGCCCGCGGCCTGGGGCCCCGCCGCCCGCTCCGGCCGCGGCTCCTGGGCTGCGGGCCCCGCCGCGGCCGCTTCCCGTCACGTGGGCCGCCGCCCGGCGCCGGCGGAGGGCGGGCGCTCGCCGGTGCCCAGGCCGCCGCGCGCCGCTGGGGGGCTCAGCGTCAGGGCCCGGCGGTCGGGAAGGCGGGCGAGCGCGCGGGCGGCGCAGACCCCGACCGCAGCCCTCGGGAGGGGAGCGTCTCCGCCGCCCGCCCGGGAAGCGCGGAGGAAGCGCCGCCTTGTCTTCTCGACTATCCACTCCATGGCTGGCTACTGCACAGCTGCGCTGGTCAGGTGGAAGCTCGGAGAAACGCCTCCTGGACAGACGGGTAGACACGGACTAACAGCCCGGCCCCGACTTGCGGGCGGGGGGATGCTTGCTGGACTTCAGGGTGCCAGTGGGGGTGGGGGCACGGCCCTTCGGTTCCTAGGCCGACTTCTGTTCCAGGCAGAAGGGATGCTAGTCCCGGAGGGGAGGAGCATATTTGCAGGCTATACCTTCCTAGCTGGGAGTTCGGGGCAATTCTGCTCAACTTCTTTTAGGGCAGTCCATCAGTGCACACTCCTTTGTGTCAAGCAGTAAAGAAGAATCCTAGAATTCTTCTTCCGTATAGAATCAAAAACCAGTTTCCCGATGAAGAGTTAGGAAGCTCTTCCAGAGTCATCAATGCTGCCAGTGTACTAAAAAGCCAGGTTTCGCTGCCAGTGTACTAAAAAGCCAGGTTTCTCCAGTTGTTTCCCTTGGCTTGAGAAACAGCTAAAGAGGTGGCTTTAGGGTAACCCCCCCCACACACACACACCCACCGACGACCCTGTCCCCAGAAATTATAGGAAAGATACCATCCAGGCCCCAGAGTAAGACATACTATTATATAAGGCATACTAGTCTGTAGCTTTGTTTCAAAGGAGGAAGGCGTGTAGGGGTGGGGACCTAGAAAGACTAGCTATGGGAGGGGACTTGTACTGACTGATTATAGACCCCAAATTTAGTGCTATTTAATTTCTACCGTGCTGTACCCTTACCAAGTATGCACCTCAGTTCTCAAATTTTACTGAGGCAAAAAAGATGTAAATGACTTATCCTGAATCTTAAACTAGTAAGGGTCAAAGCAAGAACTCAAAATGTGTTTAACATAAAATTAAGTCCTACTGATTAAATAGTTTATGGGACAACCTTTACATTCCACTCTAGATTATACAGGAGTGAAGATAAATACTATAAAAGATGAGGTAAATCAGAAACAATTATTTTCTTTACGAGGGGGCTTGACACAAGATTTTTAAAATAGCCAACTCTATCGTTGAAACATCTGTTCTTGAGACATATTGATTCATCTACATCGCAAATAACAGCCCTCTTTAGGTAATGCCTGGACTATGAAACATGCTTATGTATCTTCATATGCTAACTAAATTCTTCACGTTGTTTCTGTTGGGTCCATTTAAAAACAAATATAGTGTTATGATTTTCAAATGAATTTTTGAAAAGTTTTACTTTTATTGCATATATATGAGTGTTTTTTCCTACGTGTGTGTGTGCATGAGCACACAGAGGATAGAAGAAGGCATCTGATCGATCTGGAAGTGGAGTTACAGGTGGCTTTGAGCCAGGTGGGTGTTAGGAACCAAACTCAAGCCCTCTGCTGAGACATCTCTGTCCCCTTAAATGAATTTTAATTTGTTTACTAATATTTGTTAAATAACCCCTGGGCCTGCATCAGACACAATAAGGATATCTTATGGGATGTGAAAAGATGTGTTCTGATAGAAAACTAAAGAAAATGAAGTATTTCATAAATACAACTGTGTACTTTAACACTTTAACTGTGTACTTTAACTGTCTTGTGTTAGGTACTCCATTTCTAGGTACCCCATTTCTAGGAAGTTCACTGTTCTGTCTTCCTGCATGCAGAAAGCATTCAGCCAGTTAAACAAAAGTTGGATGATTTAATGCACTAAAGTATCTTTAAGTGACACTTAATAGTGATGCTGGGGTGAAAGCCGAGGACCTCTCATGCTGAAGATGCCCATTACCACACTAATATTCCCTTATTCTAACATGTATACATTCTTAAGAATATATTTAACATATTTGGTTCATTAGCTAATACTTAACATGTTAGGACATCAGTTTTAAAGACCAGGTTAAGCAAAGTAACATGTATGATTTTAAAAGTAAACATAGTTTACGATATTTTTTGAGAGATTGTATTTGTATAATATTAGCTCATTTAATGCTACACACACAGACACACACACACACACACACACACACACATTCATATACTGGTACTTTAGCTCTAGCACAACAAAATTTTCAGTTATTACTTAAATTGACAATTTCCTGAGCAACTCCTTGATGCAAGTGACTATGAGGCTATGTCAGACTCTGTCTCAGGGAGTTTACTGTTTTGAAAACCACTAAATTAGAGAAATAGATGCAAGGAAAAAAAACCTAACCAAATGACAAGGTTAAAAAAATAACATAATGTGCTTTAGAGGTTTGGTGATAATGGAGCCCAGGCAGGAAGTGCCTAAGAATCATTCAGTACAAACTTAATAGTTCTTGCTGTGTGGCAGGGGCTGTTCTGAAGGCTGATGATCCAGAGATTAAAAGAGGTAACCTGGGAGAAAAGGGCCTTGATCTGAATGTATGCATGTCTCCAGATCCTGCAGAAACATGTACCTCGGTATAAAGGATTAACAGGCAAATCCTTTAGGATAAAGCCCATAGGCTGGATTGTCAAAGAAGTGCAGCCCTTTACCTCTCTGCCATGTGCCATATAAGGACACAGTGAAGAGTCCCCTTCCCTATGCAATATATGGTCACTAAAGCCGAAAGTGCTGTGGCTCTCCCAGATGCTAGGACTGTGAGGACTGTCTCTGGGCCCTGAAGCCACCTAGTCAGTACTCATCAATGTGTCTGCACACACAAAGGGTTACAGGAAAACTAGTCATTTTCATAAGTAAATGCATCCTCACCATGCACTGAGGAATAAGAAACTGTACCATTACAGTTAATAGTGTTATAAATAGTAATAGCTAAGAACACAAATCCAGAATGCAAAGTGCTTCATTTTGAAGCTCCTTGCCTTAAGCTCAGATACATTGTGGACAAACAACACATAATTATAGGGGAAATGACAGCTGTTCTTACAAAGGGTCCAGGTTCCATTTCCAGCATCTACATGGCCACTTACAACTGCCAATAACTCCAGTTTCAAGAAATCCAATGCCCTGTTCTGGCCTCCATGGAAACCAGGTACATACAAAGTTCACAGACAAAAATGCAGACAAAACACCCATAGATACCATAAATAAACAGATAAATAGACAGGTAGATAGATTTATAGATAGATAGATAGATAGATAGATTTATAGCATACCTTAAATATTACTTTACAAAGAGAATCAATACCCAAAGTCCTTAGTGAATATTTTTCTCCTGAGTTATTCATCCTACAAACATTTTTATATTTATTATTTTTGTTTTGAGTCAGGGTTTCACTATGTAACCCAGACTTGCCTTAAACTATGCTAGGATTAAAGGCATATGCCATCATCCTGGCCCCAAAAACCCATTGAGCACAAACAAAATACAGCATGATGCATACTAGTGAACCTGGTGAGGAAGTGAATTGAAATATAGGGAACTTGATTCGTTCACCATCTCGGGAGATAACATGTGGCTAAGTGCTAGTGGGTTCCCCTGTGTCTCTATTCACTAGAGCTACCAAATCAGAATATTAATAAACCTGATTTATGCTTGAAGCTCCTATTCTGTTATACTGACAATGATCTCACCAAGATACAGAGGTGTCAGGTCCTCACTACCTGAGGTAGGCATTTACCACTCTGGTAACTAGTTTTCAGTCTTTCGGTTCCTGGCTCCCAGGTTGGGGGTTTTGGTGTTGTTTATTGTTGTGGTTGAATCCTCTCAAAGCAGCCCTTCTGCCTGGACATGTTTGAAGTATGATCCTAAAATTTCCCCAGAGCTACTCAATAGAGGCTCTGTCCAGGAAGAAGTAGGCAGGCGTTGTCAACAAAGTCCTCTTTCCCTTGGTGGCAGGAAAGGATGGATATTCATATATCCAATATAGTTTATATCCATCTATATATCCATAGATCTCATTAGAGTTCTTTCACTCTTAGTCTTGATATTTGTTTGTCCCAAACTACAATTTCTTTCACTCCATAATCCCTCTTTAGAGTCACCTAGAATAGCTCTAATGTGTTTAGTTTAGTTCAGGGTGTGCTTTGGGTACTACAGAGGTGGAGGTAAAAACACAGATCTTACCTGTCACAATTTTCTACAGATGAAGAATCTGAAGTTTCAGCTTGAGTGGTGGGTCCAGAAAGCCACAAGGGCAAGTAGTAGAGTAAGGACTTGGGACCACATTTCCAGACATTAAACTTGCTGCTTCATACACCACCTTCTTGAAACTTCTCTCCCTTGATGTCAATCAACAGGGTACAAATGTCCATGTGGAAGTAACTGGAGAGGCATTTGACATATTTTAGGTGCAATCCTTACAACATGGTGAGACAAATATAATTTCATCTCAGAGATAAAAAGCTCTAAGGGAGAGGAAGTATGTCCTCAGTGAACGTGGGAATAATCCATGGCTGGGCCACTTTAAAACTGCCCCCCGTCCCTTCTTTGAATTCTATGATCAATAACTTTCTAATATCTCTCAGAGCTTCACAAGTACACATGCCTCATGTATAATCCTTATTCTGATTATTCTTCAGTAGTTTCCTGAAGGAACCTGTGTGAGACCAGTTCAACTCACCCAGTGAAAACTATTTGGTTGCAAATTCAAGTTCCCTGCAAAACAGCTGCTTTAGCAACTAATATAACCTTCTAGTGAAGGAAAGAATCAATGATGCCATCCACGCCAGACTCATTATTACATGACAATATAAAGGTTAATTTGAATAGATAATAGCACAATAATGTTACAAAGTAAAGGCACTCAATCCCATTTGAGAACAATTGGCCCAGCTTTAAGACCTCCAGGGAAGGTCACTTAGATCAGCTTCCCAGACACAAAAATAAAAGCACTGGATTGAATATTTTTTAAGCACTAACTTTAAAATTTCCTCCCAGTTCTGAAATTGCTTCTACCCCCAAAGTATCACATAAACAACTGGAAATTTTTACAAGATGTCTCTTATTCCTAATTTAACATCTCATTTATTTTTCAGTACTCTTTCAAGCATATTTTTGGTAGCCTCCTAACAGTATATTTTCATAGACAATGCAACAGTTTCCAAAAAAAAGACACATTATAAAGCATACGAACTACACTCTCAAAACAGGTAAGAAGTACAACTTTTTAATGTGCAAACCTTGAGGACTCTGTCTCCTATGAATGATGAAAAAGAACAGATTTCTCACACAAATATTAGAACATAGTTGAGGCCTACAATATTTTGTTAAAGTTAAAGACCCGTTACTTCATTGTAATTATTAGTAAGAGCAGAGGCAGTTTACTTGGTTCTTCGCCACTGTCAGTCTGTGATCTCCAATTATCCTATGGCTCATTTTCCCTATGGAAGAAACAAGCATTCTAGTTGCACATCAGGCTGATCTGAGGAATAACTGTGTAACAGTCGCTGGACTGTCGCTACTACTTTCTCTGCTGGTTATTATTTCCCACACGTGAGCTGGCCGGTTTAAAGTATCTTTCCAGGGAACAATATTTTATTATGTCTGAGGAGAGGGGATTAGAGAGTGTTATTTGGGCTTACTTTATGTAGAAGTGAGATCAGACAATAAACGATTGAGACATTGTAAAAAGCGAAAAGAAGGATGACTTCAGACATGACAATGCCAATTGGGGTCACAGTTGTCTGCCCTCTTGGTTGATTCTGTCTTTCCAAGCAGTCGGGAGAATCCCTGAGGCCTCTGCCAAGGGACGTCACTGGAGGCAGACCAATGGCGGCCAGCTCGCGTTGCTTAGCCTTCCGTGCTTCCGGCGCGGCCGGGGCAGGACACCCCTCCGCTCTCCATCTCGGTTCGTCCTCTTGGCTGAGGTGCGTCACCCAAATCTGCCAGCCACGAACTCTACCCTCTGTGAAAGGCATCGCGACTCCGGCGCGCTGAGTGACACCAGAGTCACGCCCCCGTACGTCACTTCCGCAACGCTTCTGCCGCAGAGTCTTGTGGGTAGCCGGCCGGGGTCTCCTGGAGACAACCATGGCGGGGGATGTGGGCGGTCGCAGCTGCACGGACGCGGAGCTGCTGCTGCATCCTGAGCTGCTGTCCCAGGAGTTCCTCCTCCTTACCCTGGAGCAGGTGGGGCGCTCGGGCCCGACCGAGGAAGCCGGGAAGCCGGGAGGACAGGCAGGCCTGCGGGAGGCTTGTGGCTGCTCCCCGCCCACACTGATCCGATGGGGCTTGCCTCTCTTGATCCCCAATGGAAACCTCCTGAGAGTGACTGTAATCCCCGGGAAATCCTCAATAACTCGGAAAGGGTGTCTCAGACAACCTCCGCTGCCTGTGTGCAAGCAACGGCCTGCGGAAGAGATAGACTAGGAACAGACCGGGAGGGCAGTCAGGGCTGGATCCAAAACATCAGAGAAATAGTCTGTTAGGTAGCTTCTCGCCTCTCTTAGAGACATTCAAATAAGTCCTAGAGAGATGGACCTACTTCCTAAGATCATTAACAGGACACAGTCACCGTTTGGAGAACTTAGCTTTCCAGGTGGTGCTTGTGTCCGCCCCGGCGGTATGACTTAAGATAATAGCAATTCATAAAAGAAAAGCGTGGTGTTTTCTTTAAAATGACAAAATTGCTGAAAGTGTCTCTAGAGTTTTTTATGTGGCACGTTTTGTTTTCTATGTGGTTTTTCTACCCCCTCAGTACCACATCTTTCTCTAATTTCTTGAAGTTCGCTATCACTATTTTAATAATGACTTTTAACCGGTGGTTCTCAAGCTTTTAATTACACCAGGATTATCAGAGGCTTACTAAAACATACTATTGAGCCCCATCAGCAGCTTCTCATTAAGTAGGTTCCATATGTGCCCTGATACTGCATTTTAACCAGTTCTTGCTGATGGCCCAAGGACGACACTTTTAAGCTATCCAAGCAAGTGATACCCTCTGAAAATGTTGTCCAAGAGTATTCAGATATTCCCAGCTCGGAGTAAATGCAAGTTGAATGCCAGCAATATACAGTATGAAAGAGGAATAAGACGATTCAACAACTTAAAAATGAAGTCAAGCTAAACAGCTGGCATTGTTTTGTTGGGTATGGGGGGGGGGGGGTCCATTTTTACAAAGCATGTGCATCCCCAGTTTTTCCTGTGTGTTTTGCATTATTGCGCTCCAAGATGTTGAGAGGGAACTGCAATATGAGAGAGAATAAGTTATTTAGGCATATGTGGTTGGCCTGTGAATCCAACCACATGGTCAAAATGGGGTGGAACAGACTACTAATGGTATACTGATACTGTCATCAGAATGGAGAGTTAAGTTTCCTTCTGCAGTAATGCTGTGTGTGTGTGTATGTTTGTGTGTTTTTGGGTAAATGGGGTCTCCATAGTAAAGCCAGTGCTTGGCATACCTAAGGCACTTGGTTCAGACACCAGCACCAAAACAAAATGCAAGTACCCACCACATTAAAAGAAACATGAGAAATAAGATACAAAATGAGACTGAGAGCCTACCCCACCAATCTGACCATAGGTATCCTCCAACTCAGTAGCTTACAGAATTTGCTGCTTTTCTTTTTCAATATGTTTTTATTAGGCAATGTCCCATTTTTATTTAGATTAAGAAGGTAGTGAGGGCACGGTGGTAACGGTTCTCTACTTCTGGACCTAGCCAGCAGTTACAGGCCGTAGTCCTCTCAGCGAGGGCACGTAGCCACTCTAAAATGAAGCTGAACTTTATAGAGTTTAATGGGTCTTTAATACCCTATCTAATAATACAGTTTGACTCTTATGTGATTATGAAAATAGCTTTATAATTTACTTAAGCATAATGCTTTCACCACATTACGTGGATAGGTAGCTTTTAAATGAAAGTCGTTGTTTTGAAGTTATTTTTGTTTTCTTTCACACAGAAGAACATAGCTGTTGAAAATGATGTAAGAGTAAACAAAGACAACCTCACTGACCTTTACGTCCAGCACGCCATACCGTTGCCTCAGAGGGATTTGCCAAAGAATAGATGGGGGAAGATGATGGAGAAGAAAAGAGAGCACCATGAAGTGAAAAATGAGACCAAAAGGTAATTTTCTTTGTGGTTGATAATCTAATCCTTTGTGACTAAAAGGGTTTTTGGTTTTTGGTTTTTTTCCCACCAGGTAAAATTTATTTGTTCACTGTTGATGAGCACCAAGTACTATGATTGTGGGTGATGCTGACACCCCCTTTTCCATGCTTTAGTTGAGAGAAACTTAATCAAATCGAGTGCATGCTCTAATGAGCAGAGGTAAATGCTAAGGAGACAGGTGAATCATGGAGGGATAATGATAAAACAGCCAGCAGCTACTTGACTGCAGAATGGCATTTTAGTAGAAAGAACTGTAAGAAGTAGAGGTGTGTCCTATATTCCACCCTGAGATAGTCTGGGTCAGCAATGTGTCTGTCACGTGTCAGTCCAGGGTTGGAGACAGAGAGGTAAAACACCTACTGTGAATGAACTTGGGATTGTGGGAACAAGTGAAGCATGTGAATTTTGAGGGTTTGCCTTTACTCTGAGTTGAGAAACTATGAGGAGGTTTTGAGACATCGATGGCCCCACACGATGGCGGATTTTTTTGTTGTTGTTGTTTGTTTGTTTGTTTTTAACAGGATCACTCTCCTTGCTGAACCAAGAAGTAACTTAAGGTAGGACTTTCAGAGATGGTGTGCTGTAGTAGATAGAGCTGGCCCTGGTGGCAGGGGCTTGGGTAAGCCAGTCCCAAAGGCATGAGAGAGGGAGAGCTGGCCCTGCCCCTTGGCACTATATCATTGGGTAAGCCAGTCAGAGCAGTGCTGTCGAGTTTGCCCTGTTGGTGAGGGTGCTGGAGAACTGGCAGGCTGACCAGCTTAGATACCTCCCAGTTCCAGATCCAGAGCTTTGATTTGGCCCAGCTCAGCATCTGCCCCATCTATGAACTGCCGGAGCGTGTGAATGGACTGGTTCTGTAGCTCCAAAGCTACAGGATCTCCATGACACAGGGCAACAACTGGATATCTGAGAGGAGTCCCAGTGAGGATTTAGTATTGACAGAGTAGCAGAAGCCAGGGGCCTTGAACCAGACCAGTGACTCGTTGCAGTGAACATTTGCACTAAAGATGTTTTGACAGAAGGGTATACTACAGCTTCCATAATGAGATTTTGTTGTTATGTTCTGTTTTTATTTTATTCATTTTTCTTTTGTTAAGGAGGTTGCAAGGGCAAATCCAGAGGGACAGGGAGATTAGTAGAATTGAGGTGCATGATGGGGAACTCACAAAGAATCAATACAGAGTTAAAAGAAGAATGAGAAGAAGAAAAGAAGGGAGGACGAGGGGAGGGGAAGGCTGTGCTATAGTCCAGGCAGTAAATGATATTTCTGACTAAGGGGTTTGATGGGCTTAGGTCTAGATGTATTTGTAGGTAGAACCAATAGAATTTGTTGACTTTTGAGGAAAAAAGATGAGTCAGGTAAGATCTTAAGCTCTTTGACTAATGTGAAAATGAAGAGTGTTACTTAGATAATTACTTAGATAATTAGCACAGTCATCTAATTCTTAAAAGATTCCTAAATTTCAGAAAACTAATCAAATTATTTTAAAAAGAAAATCACATTTGATTAGTGAATGTTGTTGACTATGTTGTGAGGATGACATTCTAAGATCCCTGAATGTTGGTTGTACTAGTGGTGGTATTGGTCAGTTACTTGGGTCTTCTGTTCACAGGCACTGTTGTAGACAGTGCGCTAGAGGCCATAGGAGAAGGTTGACCAGTGGCTTTCATCTCTTGTGAGTCTCTTAACTGAGGTGATTGGAAACGTGAATAGGTGAATATAGTCGAGTATATGTGTGCTCTTAGTCTTTTGGAAAGGAAGTACAAATGTCTTGCCTTTGATCAGGAATGATTATGTATTAATATGGGCTGGACATTAGTGCTAACTTTCACAAGCCTCTGAGTTATGTTACATACACCTTTCATTTTATTTATTTGTTGAGGTCCTTAAGTTCAGGCAGTATCATTAGCACATTCCAGCACTTTTCCTAGTAATAAGCCAAGCGTTCGGTGCTGATCATAGTCCCTGTGGATTGTGTAGAAAAGATCTTTGGCTTTATTTTAAGAACCTGCAGCCGGGCGGTGGTGGCACACACCTTTAATCCCAGCACTTGGGAGGCAGAGGCAGACGGATTTCTGAGTTCCAGGACAGCCTGGTCTACAGAGTGAGTTCCAGGACAGCCAGGACTACACAGAGAAACCCTGTCTCGGGGAAAAAAAAAAAAAAAAAATCTGCAATTTGGAGATTGAGGTTTGAAGCTCAGTTATAGATCACTTACCTAGATGGTGTGCACGGTCTGGGTTTGATGCCAGCACTACAGGACTCCCAACCCCCAGTGCTGCTTGTGAACACACACACACACACACACACACACACACACACACACAGAGTTTTATAATTTGAATCTTGAACCAGAGCATTATAGTTGAAATTATCTAAAAGTATCCTGTTTTGGTGAACTCCTTATTTTTTTCTATGGAGAAACATTGATCCAGAGGAATGTTATAACTAGCCCAAGGTGAGACACAGTATATTAGTTACATTTTCTACTGCTGTGATGAAGCATCATGGCCAAGGCAGCTTATGGAAGGAAGAGTTTATTTGGCTTATGGGTCCAGGGGGATAAAAGCCCATCACAATCACAGTGGGGAAGCATTGTAGCAAGCCCTAGGCAGAGTGTCAGGAACAGCTGAGAGATCATATCTCAAACCCCAAACAGGAAGCAGAGAGAGCAACCTCCAAATGGCACAAGTCTTTAAGCTGGTGGTTCCCATCCTGTGAGTCCTGACCCCTTGGGGGGTCAAATGACCCTTTCACAGGGGTTGCCCAAGACCATCAGAAAACACAGATATTTACATTACAATTCACAAGAGTAGCAAAATTAGTTAAGTAGCAAAAGACAAAATTTTGTGATTGGGGATCACCACGACATGAGGAACTATTTAAAGGGTCAGAGCATTAAGAAGGTTGAGAACCACTGCACTAGAGCCTTGTGGCCACATACTGCATGCCCTCCCTCAGATGATGTAACTGACCAAAGATGAGGTGGGCATGGAGGCCTCAACGCTTGAGTGAAGATGGAGGCTGTGTTTCACAGTACAAACATGCTCCTTTGGTCTGTGAGCACCATGGACTTAATTTACAGCGGGTTTATAGCGTATGTTTGTTTTATAAACAATACATTGGCTTACTGAAAGTCTTCACAGTCTCAGCCTTCACGTTCACTCATCCCTCCCTCAGTGATTCACCTAGAGCAGTGCTCAGTCCTTCCAACTCCATCCAGTCCCTTATGCCAGTCACTATTGCTAATCTTCTATCCCTTGTTTTTATTCTATGCTTTCTGTGCTTATGCATGTTTAAATCTATACATATTCACAATTACCTGCAATGTTCAGGCCATGCTTTGGAGCAGTGAGATGTACCAGTTAACCAATGGGTATGAAGATGTAAGACCCCCCCCCCCAAGGGAGGACCTCCCTCAGAAATTCGCAGCCACCCAATAACTCACAAGACACCATTCTTGATGCAACAGCATGAGGCATGTTTCGGGATCAGTTGACTGATGGTCAATTTGTATCCCACGCAGGGGCAGAGGAATTGACAAAGAATGAATGGCTGGGCTTGTATAGGAGAAAACCTCAAACCAGGGGGGCGAGGGGGTAACTAAGGAAACATAACATAAAAATAGTGAAAAGTCTTAAAAGGTCCCAACCCAAATTTAGTCAGGGTCATGCGGAAAACATCTTATACACTTATCTTTTGTAAGGTTGTAACCTTGCCCAACCGCTTATCTTGTGGTCAGCCAGTTCCTGGGACCACCCAGATGACTTGCATCTTTCTTTGTGGTCAGGAATGTGTCTTCCTGCTTTGGGCCTTCCCCACCCACAGGTGGGTTCTCTTCCCTGAGGTCTGAGGAATGTTAATCCAGCAAGTGTCCTCTGACTCAGGGATAATGTACTCCTCCTGGAATGTATCCTGGGGCAGTGAAGGCCTGAAATCTTAATCTGGGACTAGTGAAAATCTTAATTCCTTGGGACTAGTGAACCTGCATTCTTTGCTCAGGTCTAGGGGTCATAAAAACTTTCTATATTTTTCATAAGTTTTCTATATCTTTCAAAGACTCATCAAATCCCATGATTACAATTATGTAGATATTTTAATCACTGATGAGAAAGTGTCCAGACCCTGGAGACACTTGATGACTACAATAGGGTTTTGCTTTGTTGTTTGTGGACTACTGCTGTGGGAGTCTTGGAACTGTCTTGTAGTTTCTCTTGTAAAATAAGAATTGGCTGTGATCACATGGTCAGGATAGCAGTACTAATGAGCTGCTCTTTTTTATTATGAGCTAATTAGTATTTATATTAGTTATTTCTTATTTCTTTGATAAAATACTAAGATCAAGGCAGTTTATAGACAGAAGGGTTTATTTGGGTTTATGATGGGATTTTTCCCTTAATCCAGAGCAATGAGTCCATTTGACACGCAATCATGGCAGCCAGCAGTAGATAGTTGTGAGCTTCCATCTTGAACTGCAAGCAAGAAATAGAGAACAAACTAGGAATGGCAGGGACCTTTGAACTCTCATAGCCCTCCCCCATTGAAGTACTCCTCTAGAAAGGCCACCACTACTAACTGCCCAAACAGCACCGCCTACTGGGGACCAAGCATTTACACTCCCAAGACTATGACGGAGGTCTCATTATAAATAAAAAATGAAATTTCTTATAAGTAAATATTTTGTACTTTAAGGCACTAGAAAATTGTTTCTTTGGGCCTGGGAGTCTTATTTCCAATTATTTTCTTTACCGTAGTCCGTTTACTAAACCTTGCTGCTTATTGATCTGCCAGCCTGTGTGGTGCATTACAAGAGTCTCTCTGCTTTCAGGAGTAGTGCTGTAGATGGATTAAGGAAGAGACCCCTCATCGTGTTCGACGGGAGCTCAACAAGCACAAGCATCAAAGTGAAAAGGACGGAGAACGGAGCAGATGCCCGGCTCAAGCCTCCTGCCCAGACAGGCTCCAGCAGGGAGACCTCTCAGAAATCACTGAATTCCTCTTCCAGGATTTCACCTCTAGTTCTGTTTTCCAATTTGCCTGTGAACAATAAAATGGAGCACAATAATAATGACAGTAAACAGAACCATGACTTAACGCATAGGAAAAGTCCTTCGGGTCCAGTGAAGTCACCACCTCTGTCCCCTGTTGGAACTACTCCTGTGAAATTAAAGCGGGCTGCTCCTAAGGAAGAGGCAGAGGCCACAGTAAGTGTGGGGGTGACTTCCATATTGAGCATAGCGCTGAGCATTCGCCCTGTAGCCCCAGGTCAGCTGGCTGTGCTTTGGGGGTGGATAGGGTGCTAGAGACAGGCCTGATTCCTTTAGTGGGTTATGATCTGAAAACAGTATAGAGTTTAAAATTTGGCTCCATGTCAAACTATAATGGAATTTTGATAGTTAAGCTGGCACCCTTTCCATACTATACTGGTATAAAGGATCACCCTGAGTCCAGTCATGCAGCAGGGAAGGCTTAGTGGATACTCTGAACGGGATGCTACCTCACCTAACCAGCTCTGCAGCCTTCCCAGTCTACTCCAGTAGGGATTCCAAAGCAGTACAGTGTGAAACCCTGGCTGAGCCAGGCTGTGGAGCAGAGGGTGAGGTTTCCATAGTTCAGTAAGTGCTGTTCCAGGGTGGGTGGACACTGCTGGGAAGAGAACGCATGCCCCTACCTGACTCTACAACCCACAATGCCTGCCTGCTGCCCTGGAACTGCAGTGGGTTTTTATGTCCCATAGCTTGTATATTTGAATCCTGGAATTTAAAAATTTACAATGATTATTGTTTTTGAAAGTTCACTAAATTTCTTTCTATGTTAAATGAAAGCAGAAAGGCAGATTTCCTAAAATTTTCTCTTTCCATCTTGGAATCAAAAACCTAAATATTCCTTTGTAGGTGAGGCCCAGAATGCTATTGTCTGGTGCAACACATTTTATAAATATTTTATAAGTAGCATTTGGGCCTAGGCCTTAAGTCTGTTTGTACTTGGCCTAAACCTACCTTAGAATCTACTCTTCCCTTAACACTAAATTACTTAACTTTGGAAGAATAGGGGAATTCTAAGAGGAATCGCTTACATATGTGTGTTCTGCTGTTTTAAGCATATTGATGCTTGAATTTCATATGTCACAATTGCATGTCTTTTCCAGCTAAGTAGCCAGACTGTACTTTTATTACAGAGCATATGCTGGACACTAATCTGCTTACATACTTATTTTAACCACTTTTGTGAGAGAGAGGAGAATGTGGGATGAAAAGAGAATAATCCAGGGCTGGATAGGTGGCTCAGCAGTTAAGAGCACTGGCTGCTCTTCCAGAGGTCCTAAGTTCAATTCCCAGCAACCACATAGTGGATCACAACCATCTGTACTGGGATCCGATGTCCTCTCCTGGTGTGTCTGAAGACAGTGACAGTGTACTCACATTAAATAAATAAATAAATAAGCAAAATGTTTTAAACTAATTTAAAAAAAAAAGAAAAAATAATAGTCTATATCTGAAATACTACTACAATGAGGCATGAGCCTTTGAGGCATATGTATTTATACAACCATGAACTTTGTATATACATGTAGATACATATAGATAGTTATTACCTTAGAAATGTAAATATTTAGTGAACATGTCTCATGAAGTTTAGAGATGATATCAGGGAGGGAGGTGGACTAGGTGCTTCTAGAAAGCCAAGAGATGGACATTCCCTCTACCTTCTGTAGTTTCTGCTTCGGTTCAGGGGTGTGTGTGTGTGTGTGTGTGTGTGTGTGTATGTGTGTGTATGTGTGTGTATGTGTGTGTTGTGTAAATGATTTTGGTGTAGAACATTTGAGAACCACAGACCAGACAGATGGGAGCTAGGAGACTTACTTTATAATCTGAGCACCATTCCCACCAGAGGGCAGCAGTGCTCTTCCTCTGGGGGACCTGTAGCTGGCCTTGGCTGGGTGTTCATTTGAGCTGTTCTGAGGCATCTGCTGTTAGAAATTGTTTCTGTTCCTGTCTTCTAGAATCACCTGAAGCCTCCAGAAGCAAAGAGGAAGATACAGCATGTTACATGGCCATGAAGGGAAGCCTCCAAAATGTAAATAGAGCTGCAGCCGCAGTTTGCAAATGAGTCCACAGTACTTACAGAGGGCCTGAATACTGTGGGGTTTTCTTGAGGTTTAAAATAGGTTTGGAAAAACGAATCTTTCCCTTCTCTCCCTCCCTCTATTTCTTCTTCCCTTTCTTACAGTGTCTTGACTCTCATGTCCCAGTTAGGGAAGAATTTCTTTTTAAAACACAGCTTTGTATACATCCTCTGTAAATTTTTTTCCCAAGCAGAAGCATATAGCAGTTCACAGTATTGTGGTAAATATGACCACCTGCATTTTGAAGGGTTTGCCAAGAAAAGTGTGTTGATCGTGTTGATGGAAAAGCTTTCTGCTCTTCCATTATGTGTGCCACTTTGTCCCACAGAAGGCAGAAGGGAAGTCAGGGCTTGCCATCCCTCTCTCTCAGTGGCAAAAGCTGCTATGTCTTTAGAATGGTCCTGTCTTACAGGGGCCCTGCCTGCTCTTTTCTTATGCGGCTTGAGTTCTCACTGTGAGTTGAGCTATTTCTTGTATGAGCTTTATCTTTTTAAACTGATTTCAAAGTCTTCAGGCTGGGTGATCATGTTAGAGTCGGTACTCCATGTCAGAAAGTTTGGGAATGATGGGTCCTAGAATTCTAGACCTAAGAAAATCCAGAACATGTGGTGGTGGTGGTGGTGGTGGTGGTGGTGGTGGTGGTGGTGGTGTTTATCAGTAAGCTGTGGAGTAGGCAGTCGTCGTTGTCAGGACGCTGGAGTTGGGATTCACTGTAGTGTGCAGCAGAAAGTGGACTCCTTGCTGAAGTGGTTCATGTGCTGTAATACAGCTTCCTGCAGGGCTGTCCCATGCAGGGTTAAGTGATAGTCTTTTTATTTTTGTACAGGTAGCGTTATCCACTTGTATAATGCAGGCAAATGAGAAAATACTGTTTGCTTTACGTTTGTGACTTCTAGTGTCTGCTCCTTCCTTTATATTTCTAACTACGAGAAAAAGATACTTCATACTTTTTTCCATGTATAATCTTCAAATTGTTGGTTTGCCTTGTTGGTATGCCTTAGGGGCATCGCCTTTCTTTGATTTGTTAAAACAACCATTTAAGTTTATCAGAATAGCCTTACAAAAAAAAATAACTCAGCCTTGCAGGTAAGTACTGTTCTTAGCCATCAACCCTGTAGTTTTTAAGCGTTCTGCTTTTTTTTTTCCAGACTAAATTTGTACACATAAGACAAAATTTATGATATTAAGTGTTGCATGAATTGTTGATGCTACATTAACAGTTTAAATACATTGTATCTGCAGGGTTGGTAAGCTGATACTATTGACAGGAACTGTGCTCCTGTATGTAATCGTTGAGGTGGATTTTAGAAGCACAGCCTTTAGAGTAGAACGACACAGTGTACTTTATATTCAGTTGACCGCTCTGCTTCCACCGGCCTTTCTCTCTTTAAGGAGAGAGTTAGCCGTTTGACAGTTTTAAGTCAGTGGGAACTTATTTTTAGTTATTCAGTGAAATTAATTTTTAATTTGTATATTTAACTTACAGAGTAGGTTGGTAATAACAGCTGAACTGTGTAACATTGTTGCTTCAAATTGAAGTTTATACTATGAACATTCAGCATCTACACTCACATAGCAGCATAATATTGAGCTGTCTTGATTTTGAGAAGTGGAGAAGCATTGACCCATGCACTGTGTATTACGTAGTGCCTCCATCACGGATCGCCATGCCTCCTGAAGGGATCATGGAACTGGCTTCCTCCGTGTGATGAAGCATACCAAGTACTGGGAATCTGGAGCAGCAGCACTGGGAGTGTTGTTCTGAAGTAGTGTTTCAGTTTGGGTTAGAAGGACTCGATGAGAGTAGTGAAGGGTTCTGGAGTAAGTTTACTCAGTCATATATGCGGTTGGTAGTGTTGCTTTTGATTCTGTATCCCAGTGAGGCAAGCTATTCTTAATCTTGGGTTGGGCAAATGAATGGCATTAGAGGCAGTAGGAAGCTCTTGAGGTACAAAAGGCACCACATCGACCAATGGCAGGTCAGCCTCATTCCTTTTTTTCCTACTTTGTATATTCTGGTCTCTTTCCCACTCTCCTTCCTCTCTTCTCTAGGTCTAAGCTTCAGACTTAGATCTGCAGATTGTATTGTGTCTGTGACCTTACTCTCTTCACTAAGGAGTAAAGATAGTCTGACCCCAATCCTCTTACATCTGAAGGGGGCATAGACTACTGTGTGGATTCTACAGTCTGGAATCCTGTAGCACCAGGACACTAAATTGCTTCCCAAAGGCTGTCACAGCAGCATAGTTTCCCAGAGTAGCCTTATTAGGTTAGGCATCTGCCAGACACTTGGAAGAGGGTTTCACTACTGCCTTAAGGCTGTATTTGCTGGTATTGAAATTCTTCAGAATTGAAATTTTCATTTGAAATTCTGTTTTGGTTGACTTAAGTTTGAGAGACAGTTCTAAAACTGACATAGAGACTCATTCAACAGCAATGACCTTTTAAAAACTTACATTAAGTAAAACTGCCAGTAGATTAAATCATCCCCATATGTAAGAGCGTTCTGTACTTACTACTGTGGAATTTGAGCATTGTTGAGAGGCTACTAATTGGACAACATGTTTTTAAGTGTGCTTTTATTAAATGCTTGTGTAAGTTTTATAATTCAGTATAGAAAAGGTTGACCTTGTAATGTACATTTTTTGTATGTATAGTCTTTTAAGTAGCCTTGTCCTTATTTAAATAAACTGAATAAAACTATCTTGAGGAGGCCTATCATTTGCAATACAAATAAAATGAAAATATATTCTTATAACTTATGTGACTGAAGAAACTGGTTCAAAAAGTGCCATGGGTGGCATAATCTTATCCACATTCAAGCAGCCCAATTGGGTTTCCTTTTGTGATCTAGAGAGCAGTTAGTGATGTCATGTTTAAGATATCTTGATTGATATGAGGATGTGCATCCCCAAGTGTTTCTAAGTAATACATGGGACAAAGCACTGACATCCTTCTTCCAGCAAGGCAATATGGTCCTAATGGCCCTGTCTGTTTCTTCTGTTGTGTGATGAGATACATTGGCCAAGGCTATTTTAGAAGAAGGCTTATTGTTGCAGAGGGTTAGAGTTCATGCCAGCCACAGTGAGACACAATGATAGGCAGGCAGGCATGTGTTGGAGCTAACATCCTGAGACACAACCATAAGGCAGACAGACAGTTTTTAGAAACCTCAGTGTGACATACCTCCTCTGACAAGGCCATGCTACCTAATCCCACCCCAAACAGTTCTACCAGCTGAGGCCCAAGTGTTCAAATATGTGAACCGGTGGCCTCCACTCTCATTCAAATTAGCACATTCAACTCCCTGGCCCTCATGAGCCTGTAGCCTTTTATATCATAGTCCAGAAATGCAGTTTGTCCAACTTCAGAAATACTCTGAACAGTCTTGGCACAGTTAAAGAGTCCAACTCTCTTCTTAGACCAAGGCAATCTCTGCATTGTAACCCATATAAAATTGAAAAAAAAAAAAAAAAGCAAATTGCATCCTTCCAACATACAGTGCCACAGGATATACATTACCATTCCCAAAGGAAGGAGTGGGGCATAGTGAGAAAACACTGATCCACAGCAAGACCAGAATCCAGCAGGGTAAATTCCAAAGACTGAAGCTGCTCATGTGATATCAAAGGCTTTAGATGGCTCCACCCTGTTAGCTTTGCTGCCTGAAACATTCTCTCTCCCCGGCTGGTTCCACTCCCTGTGCAACTCTTCTGGGCAGATGTCTCATGGCTCTGGCATCTTCAACCCCTTGGCGTCTCCAGCTCAACCCAGGCTTCACTTTCACAGCTTCACAAAATGGCCCTTCAAGGCCTCCATGCAGGCTCTCTCCGACACAGCCCTGCCCTTAGAGGTTCTCCTTAACCATGGAGGAAGATGACACAGCCTCTCTGCTTGCGCATCCTTCCTGACTTTGTTGCCAGCACCACATGGACAACACCGACAGGTTCAGCGTCCTGCTTGCAGTGGAGTCGAACCACACAGAATCACATTTGCTGCAGCTTCCTTTTGCTGGTGCCTTTTAGGAACAAAAAATTCCTTAGACCTTTTTTTTTTTGCCCCCAATTTAGACACGTGCCTTGGAGTGGGCTTTCCCTGTGGGCTCTCATTCCTTTACTCCATTTTGATCGAGGCCTTTATCTCTTTCCTCTCAAGCCTTAGCTCCAACATTAAATTTCTCGATGCTCTCTTTCTCCACAAGTTATATATCATTTTGCCTCAGTTGTTCTGAGTAGAGTGAATTCTAATAACCATGTGATGGAGCTCAGAGCAGTCCATGTCTTGAAATCTCCTTCATCAAGGAAGTTAACCTAGGACTTAACAGTTTAGCCTCAGGCAGATTCTTAGGACAAAGGCAGAAAGCAGCCATGGTTTTTGCCAGAATACCTCAGGACTGGTCTCGGATCCAGCTACTCACTGTTTATCTCTGAAGCCCCTCAAGTCCGGCCTCTGAAGTCCACATTGCTTTCAGCACTACCACCTTCCAAGCTGCTACTAGAATGCTCCATTAAGCCCTGCTTACAGCATTAAGCTGTAAGCTGTCCAAAGTCCCAAGTCATCCACATTCTCCCAAAAAGTGGCATGGTCAGGCCTGTCATTCATAGCCCACTCCCTGGTACCAGATTTGTATTAGTCAGGATTCTCTAAAGGAACAGAACTAGTAGAATGAATGAATCCTTATCTGCTGCTGAAGTCCTAGGGAAGTCTTAGAGAGTCTTTGGTCAATATTGGAATTCTGAAAATGTATGTTCTAATACCAGTGAAGGACTGTCTTAGGAATCAAGTAAACAATGGATATATATAGAATCTTCCATCAAAAGATATAAAGTATACATTCTCCTCAGCAGCCCATGGAACCTTCTCTAAAATAGACCGCATCCTAGACCATAAACCAGGTGTTACCAAAATACAAAATAATTGAAATAATTTCCTGCATTTTTATCAGAACATGAAAGAATAAAAGGAAAAATCAGTAGTAAGAAAAATTATAGAAACCATAAAAAATGGGCAAGTTGCTGTTTTACCAATTTTTAAAATTATCTTTAAATTTTAATATAAAACATTTTAATACACAGTTTTTAATTAAATTTATTCTTTGACGATTCAATGCATGTATATAGTGAATTCTGATTATGCTTATCACACCCATCTCATCCCAATAACTAGGGACTGCTCTCACCATTGATCGAGAAGGTTCTTTTTACAGCAAAACATGGTAAACCCAAATACTCTCAGGATCCTGCTACCGATGTTGATACCATGTAACTGTTGAGGGCTCTGCCCTAAATGAAGCATCTACATCAACCCTTCTAAGACTTAGCAAATGTTGTGGAAGAGAATATAGAAAAAGTATATGGGCCGGACACTGAGAGGAAGGACATGAGACATCTGCGTAAGACATGGGTGTTGTAAGCATGGACAATATACTCTTCATTAAACACATGGATTTACTGCCAACTCTTACCAAGCTTTTAAAGACCAGCTTGCACCAGTGCTCACTAAATAGTTCCATAACATAAAAGGAATGGAACATTCAGATAAGGTTGAACATACACACACACAAACACACACAGGGAGAGACAGAGAGTGAAAGAAGAGGGGATGAATTATAGATCAGTTTCCCCATGAACTGTTTGGGAAGGATATATGGTCTTGGAGGAGGTGAATCACTGGGGTGGGCTTTGAGATTTCAAAAGACTCCCGTAATTCCCTGTGTTCACACTCATCTTGTTTGTGGATCGAGATGTAAGCTCTCAGCTGTTACTTCAACTCCACTATCATGAACTCTAACCCCCTGAACCCATAAGCCAAATTAAATGCTTTCCTTTTGTGTGTGTGTTTATTTTTTGAGATTGTATTTTAATGTCCCCTTTTCCTGTCTTTAAACCATCCCATACATCCCTTCTTGTTCTCCTTCAGATGCATGGCCTCGTTTTTCATCAGTTTAAATGTTTTCTTTTACAAGTTGTCTTGGTCATGGTGTTTTATCATAGCAATAGAGAAGTCACTAAGACAGTGGCAGAACCTCAAGTCAGCTCTACGTCCAGAACACCCAAAGTGGTTATAGTTACTTTTCTGTTGCTGTGATAAGATACTATGACCAAAAGAAACATGGAGAAAGTTTATATTTGTTTACAGTTTCAAGTAAGAGTCCTTCATAGCGGGGTGCATGGCAGCTGAAGCAAGAAACTGAAGCCAGTATCCACACACAGGAAGCAGAGAATGAACCAGAAGTGGGCTGAGACTGAATCCTCAAATCCCACCCCTAATGACACACTTCCTCCACCAAGGCCCCATCTTCCCAAAGTTGCATAACATCCCCAAACATTGCCACCAACTGGGGAACAAGTGTTCAAATACTTGGGACTTTGGGGGAGATCTCTCTTTCAGATCACTGTATGCACTTCACACGCTATTAAACATCACTCAGTTTAAGAAACTCGACTTGAAAAGCCAGCGGGGACATCATAAACGCTAGTGGGGAACCTGTTAGCATTTTGCTAAAAGCATACAGTAGCAAACTGCTTTCTGGATGTTTGTTTATACCCATAGATTGGTGCTCCCCTCTGGTTTGGTCAGAAATGCTTCTATCTGCAGTAGCTGATGACTAATAAGTGACTGTTGATTGTTCCTGCCATAAATGGTTTATTTGTATCACTCCACCTAAGGGAACACTGCAGAGAAGAGGGCAGAGTGTAAGCCAGGGGACGGGAAGGACTGAGGAGAAAGTCTGTCTTCTGGTCATTTTACTCATGAAGTCAGCGACTCTGGTTATCAGCATGTACTGGCTGGTTTTGTGTGTCAAGACATAAGCTGGAGTGATTACAGAGAAAGGAGTCTCTCTTGAGGAAATGCCTCCATGAGATCCAGCTTTAAGGCATTTTCTCAAATAGTGATCAAGGGGGAAGGGCCCAGCCCATTGTGGGTGGTATCATCCCTGGGCTGGTGGTCCTGGGTTCTATAAGAAGGCAAGCTGAGCAAGCCAGGGGAAGCAATCTAGTAAGCAGCATCCCTCCATGGCCTCTGCATCAGCTCCTGCCTCTAGGTTCCTACCCTGTGTCAGTTTCTGTCCTAACTTCCTTTGGTGATGAATAATGTGGAAATGTAAGCTGAATAAACCCTTCCCTCCGCAACTTCTTGGTCATGATGTTTTGTGCAGGAATACAAACCCTGATGAAGACACAGCACAAGGTGGGGGCCCTCAGAATTCCATCATGTATGAATGAGGGATTTATAAGGCCCTACCCTTCACTTAGGAGCTATTGTGATTAGTGATTGCTTGGAAAGGGTAGCAGTTTTCACCAGTGGTGTAGCCATTGGTAAATTGTCCGTGCTTGAGTAAATAGCCCCCACCCCTGCTCATGCAAGCAACCCTGATAAAAGTAGGTGGATTATCACACAACAGTTGGAGAGGGTTTGTTGGGGTTCAACGGGATTGGGAAGGGGACTAGAGAGGGAAATGGTGTGTGACAAATGACCTATGTACATTATATATGCATTTGATATCAAAAATAAATAAAAAGGACATCTTGTACCCATTAAAAAAAACTGACTTTACATTTGTTCATCGAACAGGTGTGTTTTCTTTGGCATGGCTTGCCTCTTTATCAAACTGTCTTTTCTTAGGAAATAAAAGGTAGAAACATTGCCATGCTACCATCCTAGAGAAAACTGAGTATGTTCCAGTCACACAAGTCGGACTCACTGTGTCCTAGCTTAGCCACAAGGCAAGATTCTTTTACAGACTGCTCCTGCAGTCTGAGTTGTCTGTGTGTTTGTGTATTGTTGTTTCTCTTTAGGGAGATCCTGAGGATGGCTGGATACAATAGACCACCCTGTAATTCCTGTACCTGTGAGGCTGAAACAGCAGGATTGCTACAGAGTGAGAGTCTGACACCTCCTATGCATGCATACACATACACAGTCACCCCCACACACACTCACATACACACATACATGCTTATACATACACATTCACACACATTTACACACACATGCTTATACACATTTATACACATTCACACACATTCATACACAGACACATTCATATTCTTGCTTATACATATACATTCACACACACATATACACACATTTACACACAAATACACACATACACATTCGTACACATACACACATTTTCACATACATGCTTATGCACATTTATGCATTCACACACACACACTAAAGAGCTCAGTGCTCAGTGTGCCTTCCCTTGCTAGAGTGCTAAGCTGAGGGTGTTAAAGGAACTGTCTCTGACTTCGTGTGGCTTGTGTCTTGATGGATATGAAGGTAGTGTTACTGAAAGTGACTCAAAATTTGGGCTGTCATTAGCCTCTTAGCCTTGCTGCCATTCATATTATTTAACATAGATTTACACATCAAATGTAGAATATTTGTGTTCTAGGAGGAGGGAAGCTTGTGAGAGAGCAGAGTTGGCTACCAGAAGGCTTTCTTGAAACAGTGTGGTGTAATTTTGATGAACACCACCCCAGTCCAGCCTATACTGACCATTAGACCATTAGAACCTACTGCAGCCAGTGGTCACTGACCCTCAAAACGGTTATGTGAAGTGAGACCCTAACATTATTAACCATTATTTCACACACTGTGATTAGCAAAATGTTTTATTTCGAATAATTTTATTGTAAGTCACATAAATCTTACTCTAGGTTTTACACAAAAAGGAAATTACAAAGCTGCAAATCCCAGCTCTCCCTTGAAAATACATTCATGTTCATAACAAATGTTAATTGCACTTAAAAATTAAATAGGATGTGAAGGAAGGATGCATTATACAGACACTCAGGACTTTTTCATTCAATTTGCCTTGCGTTTCTATAAAATTTCAAGCCATCTTCCCATCCGGGGTTTACAGATGGATCTTGTCCCCACTGAGACTGAAGTAAAGAGCTAAAGGGTTTCAACAAACATGAAGCCGGGGCAGCGAGAGGAAGCCTCATGGTGGCTGGTGGGAACCAGAACACAGCATTGCCTGGTTATGAAAGAAAACACACGAATCTCTGCGCCACGAGCTGTGGCTTCCGTGCCGCCTTCAGATGTCCTTTCCACAGTCAGGACAGAGGATGTCATCTCTCTCTGTAAGGAAGCCCCGTCCCACCAGGGACAGGGAGCACTTCTTACAGTTAAAGCAATCGTTGTGCCATTGGCGTTCCTCGAAAGAGATGTACTTTGTGCCACCCAGACCTGTGCACAAAAGAAAACACAATCGCACTGTTTTGGTCCGCTTCAACCTTTGTGCCCACTGTACGACACATGCGCAGTGAGCTTCAGACAAGCAACTGAGAGCAGAGAATGCACATATAGTCAACAACTCTTCACAGCCTCAAGGAGCTCAGGGTCATCAGAACAGAAACTGGTCTTAACAGGGGTACGATAACACTATGAAAAAGTGACGGTTTTGCCTGGCTGTGTAGCTCAGTGGTAGAGCCCTTGCCTGTAGGGCCTGGCTTCCATTGCTAGCACGGTGAGACGAAAAGTGTCTGTTTCCTTGATTATTCTGTTTTCTCCTGGAATGAAACCTGCTCCCCATAAGAAAAGGGAGCAAGTTCTTTGTGCTTTTTGCTGAGTGCTGTAACAGAGGGAGTGGATAAAGGGAGGCAGGGTAGGAAAGGACCTAGAAAAGTTCTGGGACAGGTTAGGGAAGTACCAGCTTGCAGAGGGATGGCCCTGGGTCCAGCTCCAGAAGCAGGAGCTGTGGATGAGAGAAAGCAGCTCAGTGAGTTGAAGTACAGTGTAGTGAAGGAACACAGGATCACTGGCCTGAGTGTCCCCTGAAAGCATAAAGGACTGAACAAAACCAGTTTGATCTTTTCACAGGGCTGGAGGCAGGGCCAGGATTGGGCACGGTAAGGAAGCAGCTGAGCACTGAGCTACACCCTGGGTTCCAGCACTGGTCAACAAGAAAACTTGACTCATGTCTGACTGGTCCCCATGTGATATTTAAAGTTCACAGAGTGGAACTGCACTATCAGTGACAGGTGGTCTGTATGGTCGCTGGACACCCTGAAACGATGAACAATGGAATACACGAATTTACGTCAGAGTTGCCATCTGTTCTGGTGAAATTTAGCTGGTGAATTTCAGTTACTAAAAAATTGTTGTGATTAAATCATACTGTAAGAAAGCAGCTACACCTGCACCACTGCACTACTTTAAGTTCTCAGACTTACAAAGACTCTAACTCATCAGGTAGATCCTATTGTAACAAGCCCTTCCTCGCCAGAAAAATGACGTATTTGACAAGCCATGTCAAGGCTGGGTCCTTGCACGTGACTCTCTACCTGTGTCCTTTCAAAGGCCACTTCTGCTGTCTGGTGGAGGACACACCAGCAAAGCTTATCAGCCCTCTTTTTCTAAATAACTTGTAAGAAAAATAAAAAGGCAAATTCCTGGAGCTGAGGATGCAACTCAATGACAGAGTGCTTGCCTAGTATGTGTGAACCCCTGGGTTCGATTCACAGAACCACAAAGGGGGCAGGCAACACCCAGTATCTACTTTCCATATAACTCACCTTCCCTATTCTAGAACCAGAACTTTGCCACTGGCCCTGGGCAGAATCCAATCTGTGCTTCGGGCCTACTGTTGTAACTTTTCTGCACCTCTGAGTCACCTAGGAGGCTCTGGAAAGTTCCCAGGGCTGCTAAAGGCTTGGAAAATGGTGATGTCTCTTCTTAGCATATAGATCTGAATGGGCTGCAAATCCAAGATGCTTTTTATTTTTATTTTCAGATTTGTATTTTAATTCTTATGTGTGTTTACCTGAATATATCTCTGCGCACCACATGTATGCAAATGGCCAGAAGAGGGTGTTGGGTTCCTGGTACTGGGATTACAGTGTGTAGTGCTATACGGGTACTGAGACTTGAAACTGGGTCCTCTGGAAGAGCATCCAATACTCTTAACCACTGAGTCATCCTCCAGCCTCCCTCTAAGACACTTTTAGGGCACCCTGGCATCCCATACTTCTCACACTGTTGGTAAGTTCTACAGCTGGGCAAAGAGGAGCCCTGGTGTTAGGGTGTGTGTGGAAAGGAAGATGTGAATGTCATGGGGGGCACTCCTACATGTGACAAGAATACTTGTACAACTATCCCCTGACACTGATTGGCTACATGGTGAGAAATCAAAGGGGCTTTAGTCTGAAGCCAGTTGTCTCCACCTTCAATATCTTCAGCATACTCGATAGCTCAGTCCAGATACTGATCTACCAGCCAGTCACGTTTTGGGCTCTCACTTTGTCAGACTCTCTGGGGACTGTGCTATGAATAAACTGCTCAGAATATGCCCCCATCTAGCTGTGGTTTGTGGTGAGAAGAGTCTCACTAAGATGACACAAATACTTCAAATAGCAGGTCTGCTGTCAGGGCTGAAATGTACCATTCATTTTGTGCATGTGACTATAATAGACTCAGACCCAAACAGAAACACTCAGTGACAGGCCAGTGGTTCTACATGACCAGGGTTAAGGGAAAGTCACCAGCTGTGTTCTGAGGATGCACAGCAGAGAGGCAGAAATGCTTGTTGGGCTCAGAGCTTCAAGATACTAACAACACCCATGCTAACACTCTAGACGTCCATGTTGTTCCAGGAAGCAGCCAGCCTATGCCCTGACAATAGCCTTCCCAGGCCATACATACCACTAATGGGGTTGGTGCACCCAGCACATTTCTTGGCGTACAAGTCACAGAAGCAGGTCAGGCAGTATGGAAACTCATCCCGTGCTGTGAAGCGTTGCCCAGATAGCTGCTTCTTGCAGGCTGTGCACACAAAGCACTCCTTGTGCCAGGGCTGCTCCCTGTAAGTAACACCTCCTGTGGTGATAGGCTGGGGGAGACAAGGGTAAGAGTCAGGACTGCCCCTGTTTCTGATAGACATCTGCCACTGCTGTTGCCTATGGATGATGTAAACCACCCCCAACCCCCAACAAATGTACAGTTGGTTGAAGTGATAAAGAAACCTCATACCTTGGGCACTCACATTATCGTACATACCACTGTGCTGTAGCTCCTGGCTTTCTCCCTAGTGATGCTGGGTCTTTAGTTTTCAGGGTGTGCAGGGGGAACAGAAGGGATGGGTGCTATGAGGCATTGTCACCATCCCAAATAGGAATGTGGCACAGTGGTGGAGTCATGATCAGAGATAACATTGAAGGCATCAACTGCTACTTCTGAGCAGCCCCGAGATCCTTATAGCTCGAGACCTTAGTGCCTCAGTTCTAGCTACAAAGTTGGAGTGACAAAGAGAAAGAAACGAATCTCTGTGGAAGCCTTCCTTCAAATCCCAGCAAGTGGTGGCCTCTCCAGCTCTGGTCTCATGCTCAGCCTATACAATAACTAGAGAGGCAGAAAGGCAGAGGCTTAAAGACACCTGAAATAGGCATCTGCTGGTGTGACCTGAAGGGACCAGCAGCCTGGGGGCCTTTATCCTCAAACTGTCTTACAGTCATAGAAGGTTTCTGACGAAGCCACAAGGTGATAAAAGGCTTGCCGTACCTCAACTGCATCCAGTGACCTCCAAATACTGCTTTTCATATGAATTTAAATCATGGTGAAGAGTAGAGTCAGAGGTCAGGGGAGTCTAAGTGGGTCTCAACATGCAGTGGCCACAGAAGACAATGAAAATACTCCAGGCCATATCCTGGTGCTCTTGACTTTTTGAACGGTATAGCAGCATTTGGCAGTTTCTGAAGTCCCTGTATGAGGCTTGTGCAGCAAGATGCTATTTCTATGCTGCAGATGAAGCTGCTGAGACCCAGGCGCTGACCAAGACTTAAGTCACAACAGGCTAATGACAAGGCAAGAAGGAGGATCAAGACTCCCTTCTGTCCTGTGCTCTTGTCATTAAACCACACATTAGAAATCAGTTGTCTGTCACTCCCCTGCCCTAGAAATAGAATTTATGGAAAATATTCTGGGTCTTCATGTTCTCGGAGATACAAGAAGCATGTATATGTGAGGTGATGTTTACTCTGCCTGGAGATCCCCCTGGCCCTCCCTCTGTGCTCTGGATCAGGTCCTTCTACTCTCCTCTGGACTATACGCTTCCTCACCAGCCCCCTCCCCCACTTTCTCTCCTCACTTCCTCCCTGTCCATTTCTTCCTTTTCCTCCCCCTTTTCCCCTCCCCATTCCTCTCCTTCCACTTCCTCTCCTCACCTTTCCTTCCTCCCCTCCCTCCTTCCTCCCTTCCCCTTACTTCCCCTCCCCATTTCCTCCCCTTCCCTTCCCCATTTCTTTCTCTCCCCTTCCTTTTCCTTTCTCACCTCTTCCTTTCCCCCACTTTCTCCCCCTCCCCTTCCTCTTCCTCCCCCTTCTACCTTACCTCTTTCACTGGGCCCCATTCCACTGCTCCTCCTCTCTTCATACCTTCCACTTCCTCCCACTCACTCCACATCTCCTCACACCCTCCCCCACACCCTTTCACACCACATCAGCATGCTCAGCTTCACTTCAGCTTACACATGGCTTTCTTGGAGATTTCTTTCCTCAACACCCCCAACCTCCACCCCCCCCCCCCACGCCTCCATCTTAGCTGGTTCCTCTTGTCGTCTACTCTGTGACCAATCTGTCCTGTCTCACAGCACATGTATCAAGACACCCTTCTGGCTGCAGAATCATTTCCACCTGTTAAAATCCAGCCTTGGAATGTCCTGCCCACCCTCAGATCCCTGCTGCTGCAGGTCTTCTTTCCTTGTCTGAGGAGGGATGTGTCTATCTTGAAAGCCCTGAGTGATTTTAGGGAGCACATATACAAAGGCTTGCACCCACAAAACTGTGTCTTCTGCATTTTTGCAACTAAGAGGACTGATGGGCAGATGACAGGACAAGTGACTCAAAGGAGCCACCAGGACTACTATCACGGTATTGCCACGTGGAGTCTGTAGGGTGCCTACAGGTTTGTAGCCCTGGCAGTGGAGCTGATCTCAAAGTCAACAGCCTCTAAACAGTGCCTGAGTCTCTGTTGGGCAAATGCACAAATAAATAGATTCTTTGGCTGTCAGAGATACATGAATGAACACGACAATCATGGTGTGCTACCTGCCTCGCTTACAGAGTTCATTACGGGTGAACCAAATGAGAGCTTCCCCTACCACGTCAAGATAAAGCTTGTTGGAAGGGACCAAACTGTCTCCAAGCCCGAAGAGGTGGCTGCACAGCAGAGAGAGATCCCAGAAGAAACAAGAACAGGACTATGCTGAGCAAAGAATGTGATGGATGCCAATGGAGCTGGAAAGTGAGGAGAGGAGAGGGTGTAGATGGGCAGAGAAGTGAGGTGCCACCTTCCATGGAGCTGTATGTGGGAGAGAGAGTGGCAGACCTTGCCTGCGGGTCTGACAGGTTAAAGATAGGGCATTTCCCTTCCCTCCAATATCAGGCAATAATGTTTGGAAATGTTCTTGAAGGCATGATTTTTTTTTTTTTTTTGCTTAAAAATCATCTCTTAAAAAAAGACCAGTTCATAAACCCAATAGATCAATATACAGCACCCAGGAGAACAAACGTGCAAGGCAGGAATGGGCAAGCTCTCATAGCATAGAGATACGACAGGAGATCCTTTGTCACAGCTGGGCAGAGGACGGAAGCTGAGAAGGACAAGAGGCCCCACGGGATCCCAAGTACCTTTTTGCACTGCACGCACTGCAGGGCGTACTGCTTCTCATAGCAGGGCACACAGAAGTTCTGATTCTCCTTAGGTATGAAGCTCTTGGTTCCAATGGGCTGCTGGCAGCGCTGACAGGTGAAGCAGGTCTCGTGCCAGCTGCTGCCCTTGTATTCCATCTTGCGGGTACCTGTGGTCAGGGGCAAGAGAAATCAGAAGCTGCCATTAGCCTGGCTGGAGTCCCAGTAACATGCATCCAGAGCCGGTTACCTACTAGTCTTATGATATATATATGGCAAGTCTCTCCTGCTCTCAAACACTCATCTCTAACTGGAGATGACTTCTATTTTTCCTTTTGTTTCAACACTATCTACAAGGATGGGTATTATCCTGTTGCCCAGGGCATCCACACTGTATTTACTACCAATCTACCTCATTACAAGACCAACTATCATGGTACCACACTCCTTGGGTTCATAATTACCTTATTAACTTAATTTTACTGTGTGCAATACACACTGAATTTTGTCATAAAGCAGAGTAAATGCACGCTAAGTACTATCAATGGTGGGTCTCAGAATATACTTGCTAAGGATGGACTGAATGCTGGACATCCCCTGTTGTAGCTTCATTAATGAACATCCATCTGGTTCACAGTGAAGCAGAAGTGACTAGAGGCCACAAGGATGGCTCAGCAGGTAATATTTCTTGCTGTGAGAGAGCCTGACATAAGTTCAATCCCCAGAATTCACCACAGAAGAAGCAAGCCAAGAGGTATCCTACCTCCACAAGTGCACTGTGGCATGTACATGCCCCTACACACACACACATGCACACGCACACGCACACACGCACGCACGCATGCACACACTTACACGCGCATACACAATGCACACAAACACTAATCACTAATAATAATAAATGTGCAATCGATGACCTGGAGCCTCCAGCCCAGTGCAGTGAGGCAGTTCAGCAACACCTGCTGTGTGAACTGCACGGTGACGGATCTCTCTGGTTTTCCACACTGTGCTGTGAACTAGAACGAGAGCTACTCTAGTCACTACTGGCATTGCACATTTCTATTGCTCTTCAGTCTGCATGTCCTAGAAATTTGTTCACTCCACCCTCAGCAGCCTTGACCAACAGCAAACATTCTGCGTTTATTAGCTGATTTTCTTTCACATCCCCTAACATGTGTGTATATTTATAAAATGAGCACATTCAAAACTGAAGCTGTGTGTGATACCCTTTGTATGATGCAGTAGACTAGGAAAAGAGGTTATGGGTAAAAAAAAAAAAAAAAAAGTGGGGTCTCGTGTGTGTGATACCTCAGAGATAACCCACCGCAGCCTGTGGGCCAGACCCACACTGCTGTCTGTTTCTTAAATGGAGTTTATTTTGTCAACTTTATGGTAGAGCTAAGAGGGCCTCTTGCATGCTAGGAAGGATTCTATCACTATACCTACAGCCCACAAACCATTTATTATCACAGCCTCCGTTCTTTTTCCAATGGCAGAGGACCTGCAGAATAGTTGAGTTTGTGACAGACACTGTATCATTTGCAACTGAAAAAAAAAAAAAACCATGTTTTTAGCTTTAAAAAAAAATTAGAACGTGTACAAATCTCCTGTGTCAGCTTCTAGAGCAGTGTGCACATTTTCCATGCAGCATCACATCTGGCTTTTATGGCTTTGACGGGAAATATTTTTAGCTCTGTGGATCATATAAAGGATGCAGACTGGGGGCAATTTCAACCTAGGCCTCCAAAATGGGGGTAAGTACCTGGAAGGGGCCCACTGCTCCATACTCAGCAGAAGTACACTGAATAACGCAAGCATCTGTGAATCAGTCCTTAGCTCTCAGTCAAAACAGCAAGGTTTGGCCTTTACTTTAGCTGGATGGAAGGCTAGTCAGGAGACATCTGTGCTGTGGGTGGCCAGGGATGCACTGAGAATTCGTACATGGTTATGAGACTGCATTCTTGGGTCACTTTTTCAGCGTTTAATTCTTCCAAGAGGTTCTGTCTTACGTAGATAGTGTAAAATGTGCAGGGTCCATGGGTGGGTAACACACTGTGCCTTCTAAAGCGGAGGCACATAGGCTGTCCTGGTGGATGATGGATCTTGAGGTGAACATGACATTGAACAACCAGCGTGAGGGTGAGAATGGGTAGTTGTCAAATGCATTTCCTTGGCACCCAGGGGCTGGCACCTTTACCACCACGTGCATCTTGGTCCTCTGCTCCTGTCTCTCTGAGCTGATGCTGTTAAGCAGGTCATCAAGCAAGTGATTTGTCACCGAATACAGTTGGCTACAACTCTCCAGTGTGTGTTGAGGTAAATATGCTTTGGTTTTTGAAATAGGGTCTGGCTTTGTAGCTCTGGTTGCACTAGAATTCATTATTTAGAGCAGGCTAGTCTAGAACTTGCATCTATCCTTCTGCCTGTACCTCATGAGTGCTGGCATTACAAGTATATGCCACCATGCTGGGCTCTGAAGTAAATCTTATAGCAACGCAGGGCTGGGGAATTGTACCCGCAGGGAAAATGCCGGGAAGGTCACCCATTGCCATGGCCACAGGCGGCAGAGTTACCTGCAATGTGGCTGGTATAGTCCTGTTCCCACCCAAACAGACAAGTGAGGAAAAAGAAACACGCAGGTGTAAGATTAGAGCTGGCCAGTCTCACTGAGCCCTTCTCCCTCTGATACCAGCAAGAAACCAGCTGACAGGGGCCTAGCAGTTAGGTTCTGAGGACTGACAAGTCCCAGGACAGGATTATGATGAAATTCTAGTTTCCTGTCTTGTCAGTGTGGTGTGTGGGGCTGGGTAGGGAGACGGACTTAGACTAAGTCCTGTGAACCTGAATCCACTACCAAAGCTCCAGAGAAGCTCTGCCTTCCCTTCCCTTTTGTTTTTATGGTATAATTGGTATATGGTATTTACATGTATCTAATAGAGTCTAATATTTTAAGCAAAATTGTAAACAGGGAGATCAAATCAGGGCCATTTCTAAGTACAGGCATGTCTGTAGTGCCAGCCACTCAGAAGGCTTTGGCAGGAGGATCATTTGAGCCCAGAGTCTGAAGCAAGCCTGGCAATGCAGAGAGGTCTTGTTTCCTAAAATCTGAACAATATCAAATCTCCTGGTCTTCATGCTACTGTGAATATGGTTTTTTTTAGATGAAATTACTGTTGTCAGCTGGCAAACTTAGAAGGAAGCAGGTTCTTCATGGACCATGCATACCCCTTGCAACAGCTAAAGATCCTGTGAGCAAAGAACAAAGTTTTTCCTCAAGGGTGGGACCAACTCAGAGAAAGCGTGTCACTTTCAGCCCCGTGGGCTCTGAATGCTCCGGTGGAGGCTGCAGCCTGGAGGATCTCCTCAGATGTCAGGCTTTCCGTCACCACGTGAGCCTGTCCCTTGTTCGACTTGTGCCTCTCCACTCACTAACAGATTGCCATGAGTCTGACACAAAGACAGGGGAAGTTTTCAAAGAGCCATCCCATGGCTGGTGCTAAGGGTTCCCATCTTTCAACAGCCCCTGAGCTAAGGCTTTAAAACAATTTCAATGATTCAGTGGCAGGAAATTTTCCAAGACTTGTTGGAAAAGGAGGCAATGTCCCTATGAAAGTCTGTGACTTCAGAACAGTCATTTCTACCCAAAAGAGCCAGCCAGGGTAGAGCCTGGACTGACAGGGCAGAGGGAGAAACAAAACAAAGTAGTCTCCCATGGCCCGCTTGCTGTTCAGCCAAGATACTGACAGCATCAGAGAGGCTTGAGGAGTGGAGGACAGTGTACAAAGGGACATGAGTGTGTTAAGGTCCCAACAGCTATATTGCTTCTGTATTCAAAGTAACTCTAGTTGGCAGGGTTCACTCAAGTATGCACTGACAGAGGAGAGTCATGCAGACCATGTGAGGTGAGCAGACCAAGGTCCACATAGCTCTTGGCTCCACCTAGGGCATAAAGACCACTTAGGTGCTCCGTCCAGCATCATGGACTGTATGGGATGGACCCAGGACTCCTCTTGTATACAATTAGAGAGGCTATATGTGCTCACTACAACAAAAGGCCTCTGTGACTCCTCTGTCCTCCATCTTGACAGCGATGTCCCAGAACCCACATGAGGAAAATGAGCCGCCCTGCATAGTGAGCTTCCTCATCCACTTGTCCTGCACCCGTGCTGGTATAGCATACTAAGATGCAAAAAACCGTCATCTGTGGAGCTAACCGAGCTGCTCTCTGCAGACCTAAGTCCTCCCTCTGTACCTTTACCTCCCAGGGCCTGCCTGCCTGCCTGCTCACAGGCAGGAAAGATCCTAGCGCTGGTTGACTGGGCATAAAGGATAGGGAAAACTGGAGGAACTGGGGACATAGGAGTCACACAGAAGAGGGTGGAACACTTCAGAAGTGAATGAACAAAGCCAAAAAGGGGAGAACAGAAGCAGCAGTAAGTAGACCCTAAGGCTGGGCTCCTGCAGTATGGCTGGCTGCAACTATGTAGCTAACTAAGCTACTATGTAGCTCCGTGGCTGGCTGCAGCTGTGTGGCTGGCTGCAGCTGTGTGATCGGGCTGCAGCTGTGTGGCTGGCTGTAGCTGTGTGGCTGAGCTGCATCTGTGTGGCTGGCTGCAGCTGTGTGACCAGGCTGCATCTGTGTGGCTGGCTGCAGCTGTGTGACCAGGCTGCAGCTGTGTGGCTGGCTGCAGCTGTGTGGCTGGCTGCAGCTGTGTTACCAGGCTGCAGCTGTGTGGCTGGCTGCAGCTATGTGGCTGGCTGTAGCTGTGTGGCCGGGCTGCAGCTGTGTGACCAGGCTGCAGCTGTGTGACCAGGCTGTAGCTGTGTGGCTGGCTGCAGCTGTGTGACCAGGCTGCAGCTGTGTGACCAGGCTGCAGCTGTGTGGCTGGCTGTAGCTGTGTGGCTGGGCTGTAGCTGTGTGGCTGGGCTGTAGCTGTGTGACTGGCTGTAGCTGTGTGGCTGGGCTGTAGCTGTGTGACTGGCTGTAGCTGTGTGGCTGAGCTGCAGCTGTGTGACTGGCTGTAGCTGTGTGACTGGCTTCAGCTGTGTGACTGGCTATAGCTGTGTGACTGGCTTCAACTGTGTGGCTGGGCTGCAGCTGTGTGGCTGGGCTGCAGCTGTGTGGCTGGCTGTAGCTGTGTGACTGGCTTCAGCTGTGTGACCGGGCTGTAGCTGTGTGGCTGGGCTGTAGCTGTGTGACTGGCTGCAGCTGTGTGGCTGGGCTGCAGCTGTGTGGCTGGGCTGCAGGCCTGGGGAGGGCCTTTGAGAGACCCTGTTCACCAGAGGAACTGCAAATGTAACTTCCCTAGGCTGTTATTCAGAAGACTACCAAAGATTTAATCTGTTTTCCTTTTTGAGATAGAGTTTTGTGCTGCTTTTGTCCACTTGATATGAGGTAGAATCACTTGGGGAGGCAGAGCCTCCATTTCGAAAATGCCCCCATCAGATTGACCTGTGGGCAAGCCTCTTGGTTGATGATCGATGTGGGAGAACCAGCTCTTGGTGGGCAATGCTCCAATGCTCCACTTGGGCCCTAAGTTTCTAATTAACATGACTTAAAACTCCAGCCTCGCCAATTGCCATGCAGCTCCACCAATTGCCATGCAGCTCCGTCTTCCCTATTCCTCCCCAGCTGTGCTTTCAGACTGGGTGCTTCTGTTCCTGTCACAGTGTGTCACAGTCATTTAAAAGTCGTATTAACCAGAAGAAAAAAAAAATGCTGCAGCAATAAGAATCTCTCTTACCGAAGGTCTAATTATCTCCTTTGGAAAAGTATTACTTCTCGCCCCATATATCTTCCCCAAATACTTCCCATATGTCAGTCTGTCACCCAGAACTCTGCAGTACCTCCTCTTTGCCAAAAGCAAGGCAAGCCAGAAATAAAACAGAAAGTTAGTCACTCTCCCACAGAAGGATTGGAGCTTGAGTGTGTGCATATAGCTCAGCAGCAGGGTGTTCACTGACATGGAGGAGGCCAGGAACAGCCACAGCATCACAAGTTAGAATTTGACTCGAAATTATCTCCCAAGCATCATGCTCTTCACACATCAATGGGGTCCTGCTATAGAATGACACAGGAGTATTCTTTGCTGGCCCTGGATCTTAAAGTTGGTATTCAATCCATTGAAACTACAAACTCAAAACCCTTGACTTAAACTCTCTCTCTCTCTCTCTCTCTCTCTCTCTCTCTCTCTCTCTCTCTATCGTGTGTACATGTGTGTGTGTGTGTGTGTGTGCACGTGCGCTTGCGTGTGTGCATGTGCACATGTGTTTGTGTGAGAGTGTGTGTGTAGAGCCCAGAGACCAAGCGCAGGTTTCATCTCTCAGGAATTGTTCGTCTGTTTTCTCTCACTGGGACTTTAGACTCAATCGTCTGTCAAGGTTGGCTGGGATCTTCCAGATTCTGTATCATGCATCTTCATCTGCATATGAGGACACATTCACTGACAGATGTTGTAGTCAGCACTGAACAGCCTACGTTCCTCACACAGCAGTGAAGGCAAACAGAAACACCCAGGGAGAACGGGCGGCCCCTCCACCTCCAGCACATCTTTCTTTCAGGAGTTTACTGCCTCTGTGACTTGTATTTTCCTCCCTTGTTAAAAAAATGGTTATTGTATCTGAGGTGGGGCTGACAGAACAGAAAGGGTGATATCTTTCCAACAAAATCCCCATGAAGCGCTCACCGGGGCCCTGGCACACGGGGGTGCACCACACATCTGTGGAAGAGGATTATTGTGGCTGAGAACTGGCGCCTCGCCTGAACTGCAGCCTGAACTAATCCCAATGGCCAATGCTCCTCCTTTCCGTGAGCTGTGCCTGTGTGGGCGGTCATAGAACAATTGCAGGACTCCCTTCCTGGGTGAGGAAGACTGCTAGCCATAGGGCCACATGCGGCTAAAGCATGAATGAATGAGTTAGCAAGTAGAGAGAGGAGGGGCATCGGTCAACGGCCACTTTGTCAGATCAGTGCGAACTTTGCGGATGTACTTCCTGAAAGCCCTTTCCAACCTCCACAACTGTTCTCACATCCCCATAAGCTTATGCACTGCTGGGAGGTGCTGGGAAGCAGGCATTTTCTGTCTGAGCCCTCTTCCAGCCCCAACTTGTATTGCTTTAACATGTACGGAAATGAGTAAAATAATAATAATAATAATAATAATAATAATAATAATAATAATAATAATAAATAATGAGTGATACCTCTAGTTCCTACGACTTGGAAGACCGAGGTGGTAGGATCAATTGAGTTTTCTTTCGGCCCCTCCCCCATCGAGTGTGATCTCGGTATTTTCCAGATTGGTCTTAAGCTTTTGGTTTCAGGTGAGCCTGATTCTTTTGTTGCTGTTTTTAGATTGTAACTCATTGTGTAACTGGCTGGCCTAGAACTCAGAGATCTGCGTGTCTCCAGCTATAGAGGGCCGAAATTAAAGGTCTGTCACATCACACCTGGCAATGAATATGATTCTTAAAAAAAATAAGAATTCTTTTTAAATGGCTTCATGTTGCTCTCGTTTATCAGTGGAGCAAACTGAATTTCTTCTAGACTTCTCTTTTCAACTTAACATATTTGATAGCTTTACTTAAAAGTTCTCTGTTTAACAAACTTTAAATTCTTAAGTAGTTCCAGAACTGAGTTAAAATTATAAATATTATGAATAATTAAATATTATAAGTGCTAAGATAGCTAATACATTAAGAAATTTCAACTAAAACCACAAGCATGGACCACTTTCTCAGTATGTACTTTAAAACTCAGAATCTCAAGGTTAACTCATGTTTTAAAAATCTCATACACAATTTAGTAGTTACTTAATATTACTGTAGCCCCAAGGGTATGCAACTTATTGATATGACAATATGTTATTGTCATCTACAAATGTGTTAGCTGCCATTTATGGCTATCCTGGGTCATACAAATCCTGTGGGCCACAGAATGGATATACCTGGTGACTCTAAAGTTTCTTAATATGTCTGCTTCCCCTCGATTCTAAACCTCCCTATAATTAAATGATTTCAAAGAAGCTGTCTTGACACTTTAAATTATTTAGTTATCTTGCATAGAATCTGGCTGTGCCATCCAGGCTGGTCTGGGTTTAGGACTGCCTTGTAAGTAATTTGAGTTCACAGCCTATAGCCGGTTTGTCCACTAGAGGGCGCCTGATAACCTTGCTTGGACCACTGCACAGGCTCTGTCAGTATCCTCCACTTGAATGGTTCAGAGCCCACATGCCCAAAGGTACACTTCCTTACATTCCATCTGCTCACACTTGTCTCTATCCTTAATCAGCTTGCCGTCCCCCTCCATCCAAGTTATCTGCTTACTGCTGCTTCCTCCTACATGGTCTTTAGGGAGAGCCTACACTTCCTAATGATACTTCTATGGACGTATGCTCTCTGCTGGCTTTGTGTATTTATCCACAAAGCCAGCATGTCAAAGCAGTAGCTTCATGTGTGAGTATGACACATGCTGAAAGCTACATGGTTCTGAACCTCCCACCTACCAATGTGCTAGTACCACATTCTAAATCATGCGTAACCTTCCAAGCCGTTTGGCACCACAATCTTAGGTCAGGTTCTCTCAGCTGCTCAAATGTCCATTTGTACATCTTGTGAAGGATAAGGCTTGCTTCTTAAATATTATATTTGCATTGTGTACTTATGTGCATTTTTGCAGTGATGGCAATCAAACCCACATGCTAGGCAAGCACTCTACCACAGAGCTACAAGGTAGGCCCGGAGCTATAGCAGTACTTCGTATAATTTTATTAACTCACCTTGGCTGACATCTAACTCATAGAGATCTGCCTGCCTCTATGTCTGACATATTGATATTAAAGGTGTGCACCACTGTACTTGGTCTATCACTCACTTTTTGGAAATAAAAGATTCCTTTTTCCTATACAAAGCCAAGACGAGGGGCGGGGAGAACACTCATCTTCTCCAGGTAAAAAAGAGACACCCTATCATTACATATAGATCTTAACCCAGTTGTGGTTCTGTCCTTTTTTGATGTCTGTCTATCTAGGCCGTAACTTCATGAGGTCAGGCAGAGGGTGCAGCTAAGCACTGTGGAGCTCTTGGCCAGTCCCGGCACACCAGAGCACAAATCACAGTTGTTGAAATAACCAAGTGTGAATCCAGCAAGCAGGGCAGAACAAGAAAGCACATGTACTGGGAGAAGAGAGGCAGAGGAGGAGATGCATTTCCAAGGAATTGCTGGAATTCTTCCTCTGGCCGGTTCTCTCCAGCCACAGGCTGCTGCATATCCTCGGCCAACCAATATCGGATCAAGAGTCCCCAAAGAAAACAATTGTATCCGTTAGAGAACTTACATAGACAGACGTCTGTCATTACGTTCCATACCACACAGTATAACAGTGTTCACACACCACTTGCAGATGATTTTAAACCTATGTGGAAATGTTCTATACAAGAATTAGGCATTTTGCATAGGGTGCTTGAGAACCTGTGGGTCTTGGTAGCTGGACCTAATCCCTGAGATACATACCAAAGACTGACTGAACAAGAATTCATTCCACTTCTGATGAGACACCTCATTCCTTTCCCACCCCCATATTTTGGGGGGGGGGTGGATTGAGAGGATTTCTCTGTGTAGCCTTAGCTGTCCTGGAACTAGCTCTGTAGACTAGGCTAGCTTCAAACTCAGAAATCTGCCTGGTTCTGCCTACTGAGTGCTGGGATTAAAGGCTTGCTCCATCTCAAGCCTGCATCTGAGATCGATTAACATATCCTGTGTTCACAGAGGAGCGCTGAAGTGTCATCACCAGAGTCTTTGGCCAACTGAGAGTCCCACTCCACAGCCCATCACTAAATTGGCTCAGCGCTGCGTGCGCATGAAAAAGGCACGTGTTCTGACCTGGCATGATGGTCTTCTTGCATTCCTGGCACTTGGACGAGTATTCGTTGGAATAGCAGTCAGTGCACAGCAGCTGCTCCTCCTTGGCGGCAAAGGGCTTGTCCACCAGCGAGCTCCCGCACCGGGAGCAATGGAAGCAGCCTTCATGCCAGTGCCGATCCTTGTAGGACAAGTCCTGGAGGGGCAAACACACACATCGTCAGAGGCAGGACGGGAGAGGTGAAGCTACCGTCTAACTCATACATAGCACAGGGGCCCTTGCTGCACTGCACTGCTGGAGTGTGTAGGTAAGAGTGGGAAGGGGAGGAAGGAGGGCAGATTTGCCTGTGGACAAGCCCGTGCTGGTGCTGTATTTTCTTGACTGGTGATTGATGTGAGAGGCCAGCTTACTATGGGCTGGTGGTCCTGTGTGCTATTTAAAAAGCAGCTAAGCACGGGGAGGGGACAAACCAGCAACCAGCACTTCTCAGCCTCTGTATCTGCTCCTGCCTCCCTATTCCTGCTCTGACCTGCTTTAGTGAGTGCTTTAGTGAGTTCTGGGAGCTGTAATCTGAAACAGGCCCCTCCCCTAGATTTTTTTTTTTTTTTTTTTTTTTTTGGTTTATGTTTTCTCACAACACTAGAAACCTAACTCAGACACTGAACTAGGAGACCTTGTTTCTGTGAGGTTCACTCTCCTCTGAACCCAGCTCCCTGCATGCCAGTGGGTTGGTCCTTTGAAGAAATGGATCAGGGACATGGCTTGTACACATGCTGGACCCTTATAAGTCTATGTATGATGAGAGTAGGGGATGAGAGAGCAGAGGCCTAAACCTGTCTTTTGCAGGTTAAATACTGAAAGTAATTTTAAAAGAATACATTTTTGGTAGGGAGAGCATATGTACTTTGTTGTATATTTTGATAAGTGAAATACAGTATAATCTGCTTTAATTTGAGACCAGCTGTCTGTGTATTAAGTCATTACAAACTGCTAAGCTCATACAATGTATACATTATCATTATATGATCTATCATATACATATATTGGTATCATTTGGGATTAGGTATAACCTGGACTCTCTCCACACATATACCCCATCTTCAAAATTAAACCCCTTATGGAAAACAAACATAAAAAATACACTGCACTGTGAATGATGGTAATTAGGACCGTGTTGTAAGCTCACAATACAGCACAGCTCTCAAATATAGTTCGTACTGAAGCTCAGAGACATTCCTAAGCTTGCCCGCAGTCACACAGCTGGAGTGTAGCCAAGCCAGGCTGTGGTATGGTTTCCACTGAACCATACCAGATGAAAGTTGCTTTTTCAGAAGTTAGCTGGCCTTCTGTTGTAATATGTCATCCCACCAATGGGGGTTCTTGGTGGAAACGCGCTTTTCACAGTGGCTCACACCATTGGACAGAAGCAAAAGAGCCTTTTCTGTAAGGTGGCCTACTGTCATCTGGCAGGGAGTGGGCACTGTACACACATGAAGGGATCACTTTTTATTAGTGAGGAGAAAAAAGCTGCACAATTCTGTTGCTTTTCACTGTGACAGAATGCCACAATCAAGATAACAAAGTATTTAACTGGGCTTAAAGTTTTGGAGAATTAGAAGCCGTGACAGTGGAGCAAAGTCATGGTGATGGGAAGAGCTGAGCTCTCCGGTCTCAAACCAGCTCAAACCAGCTGTTTGGAGGCAAAGAGTGGGCAGGGCACTGGAGATGGAAGAGGCTTTTAAGTAAATGGGCCCATAGGGACCCATATCTTCCAGCAAGGCCATATCTCCTAATCCTTTCCAAACAAGCACCAGCTGGAAACCAGATATTCAAATGTTTGAGACTTACACCTCATTCAACCCACCTCAAGGGTCAAGGGGACTTGCATTTTGAGGTAACCTTTAGAAATGGAAAACAAAACAAAAGAAAAAAAGAGGGAGGAAAATTTAAGAACTGCATCTTAAAAGTGAAGCCACCAGATGTCACCAGTCCCACACAGGCTAGGAGTCCCTAAAAGCACAGAGTTCTTTGCATTGGTGTAATGAGAAGTTTGCAGAGAAGCTAGCTGAATGCTCTAACCGGTCTAAGGTTTTTACAGAAACTCCTTTTTCTTCCCACAGTGAACATTTCTGCAACAAAAACACAACAGTTAAAGGACCGTCTTGCGGACGGTCCTTTGACACTTGCAAATTTGACCTTAAATATGAGCACTGTCATGTCCTTTAGCTGCAACCATCACTGTAGGATTTCAGACATGCCCAAGGCACAGCCTCTGCTGACTTGACTACTTCTGATCAGGGAACCCCAACTTCTCAGCGGCAAATCAGAAGGCGCCTGCTCTCGGCTGTGATCATCACTCGACTCTACTTAACACTGCCTTTCCAGCTGCTAAAAAGTGGAGCTGAGAAGAAAAAGCCCCATCCTACTCAGAGAGTCAAGTCAGGCATGCAGAGATCACAGGGAGCCTCTGAAGAGTCAAGGCAGAGCGCTCCCAGCTGCCTTCCTGTGAGCAGAGCTCTCAGTGCGCAGTTTCTGAGGCCTTCGGAACTCACCTGTCTCTCCTGTGCGTGCACACACTCACCATAGAGAGCATAGCGCGTAGTGCACATTGGTCATTCTTACACCTTTCTGACAGAAATTGAGAAGGCTAGGCTGATTTCATGAAAGGCTTCCTATTAGCAGTAAAGGAGACTAGGCCTAAATCTCTGTTTCCAAGAACTGAGCAAGTCCAGGCAAGTCCAGGCCTCAGAAGCTGCCCCACCACCTGGTCTAAGGCAAGGAACAATGTGTCAGCAGCAGCTTCCAGACTTCCTCAACTACACCCTCAACAAGTTTCCTGCTCCCATGTCTCGGTAATGGAATGTCCCTAGAGATGGTATAAGATAAGGGTCACCTACTCCAGGAAGCCCTAATGTGCTTTAAATCAGGCCTTTGAGCACACTTGGTTGTCTGGACTTCTGCAGAATGAAACGTTCTTTGCGTTTACATGCTGTATGAGTCTGGGGTATCATGGACCTTTACAAATGTTTTCTCTGAAGGTAAATGTCAACCTCTGATTATATGCCTGAATTCAGTGGTGGACCAAAAAACAACAACAAAAAAAAAACCCACCACTAAACAGGATTGTACCACCACTGCTGGCAGGTCCTGGAGGTGGGAGTGTAAAGAGGGGATCAGACTGGCCCTTCCCCTGTTCTAGCTAGAGATGGTGATGGATTTCCTGGGTCAACATCAGAGTGTGTGTGATGTGCAGGCAGTCAGAAGGCCTCATGCGTGTCACATGCTTTACATGACTAATGCTGTTATGGGCTGGGTATCCCCGAGATCCAAGAAGCAGGAAACTCAACAATTAAGATCAGGGACTCAAGAGCCAGACCAATTATACCCTTGATCATCCACATACCAGCTCCATGGCTAAGGGCAAGAACCAAGCCTCTCAAACTCAGACTTCTCACTGAAAAAACCAGAAGGAAGGTGCCTGCTATTGGCTGTGACAGGAACAGTAAATACATGTAAAGCTCTTGTAGCAGCGTCTGCTACATAGAAACTGTCTAGTGAATGCCAGCTCACAGTCAATCATGAAAGTGCTGGCCTGAAAGTGTCACTCACTGACACTAAATTTCCACAGAAAGATAGTAATGAAAATCAGAATTTTTTCTTTCTTGTGTCTTCTTGGCTTTTTTGTTTTGTTTGATTTTTGTTGTTTGTTTGTTTGTTTGTTTGTTTGTTAGCTTACTGGAGAGACCAAGCCTCAGACTGAGCATTCTCTTTCTTAGCCTTCCGGGAGCTAAGGTTCCAAGAATGAGCTACCACGCCCTATTAAAAAATTTCAACATTGTAAAAGCTCCACAGTAAGAATTCCAGCACTGGATAATTTTGGATAGTGCTTTTAGACTTCCTTTGTTTTTAATCATCTAAAAATGTGTTTTTTAAATTCAACTTGCCTACTTTGAGCCATACAATAACCCTGTGAGAAAAGCGTTACGTTTATGCAAGAACAGATTTGACACAAGGATGCAAAATGTTATGTTTCCTCAGGCATCCACCAACCTCCATCCCCAAATTTCCACCTTTACTGATTCAACAAACCAAACTTGCTTCCATTTATTTTTTTTTAAAGGTGGCACGTCAGTTTCAACCTTTTCCAAATCAATCCCAGCATGCTCACACTGACTGGGCTGCTTCAGCACGTATACACCTCCATCTGCTCAGCTACACAGAGAGCGCACATCTCACCTGTCCTGTGAAAGTCTGTGTGGTCAACACAGAACGTCTGCATTTCTTTAAAAGCCACACCTCACTGATGAGGCCGTTGGGCAATTCCTGGGGCTCTCAGACTGTGCTCTTTGAATCTGGAATCGCTTGCAACTGTCTCAGCTTCCACCTAGTCTCCAAGCTTACTCCACTAAACAGGAAGTGGGCAAAGGGCTTGTGTGAGAAAATGGTGACAGGAGATTGCAGAGCACAGAGAGGCTTCCAGGCCTATTTGGTTTCAGTATCTTGAGTCTTAGTCCCAGGATTTCCCAGGGCTCAGAGACAGTTCAAAAAATACTACTCAAACATTGAGATGATAGCCCAGAGCTTACCAATGCTTGACACGACCTGCCAACTAGGAAGATCCAGTGCCAAGTGATCTTTCCATTCCTCAATTCACAGCTCCAAACAGAACTTTAGTTTTCACGGTTAGCACCATGCCAGCAGTATTGACTAGTTCATGTTTTTCTACATTGTTTTGTACACATGTCTCTGACATCCATAGATTCTGAATCCTTGGATTCAGTCAATCACAGACAAAAAGATTCAAAACTAAAATTTCATTTGTATTGAACATTCATACTTTTTTGGGTGGGGGGGCTAATATTCCCTAAATAATACAACCCAATTCTTTACATAGTATTTGTACTGCAGTGAGAACAAACACTGTATACTCACAATATTTCTAGAGACAGTTTACAGAATACTGGAGGCTGTGTGTGTGGTTATGTGCAAATGCCGTGCTATTATCTATAAGAGTCTTGATCCTTTTCAAAGACATCCTGCACCCACAGTCTCTTCCAAATACTGAGGAGGACCATAATACAGCATGGGTATTGACAACATTTAGATGCAAAGGGGCAGGGTGGCTTAAACTGCCTTAGCATGCAGAAAACTCTATGCTCATCCCAGCACTGGAGAAAGAAGACAGAGAGAGACAATGACAGAGACAGAGAGAGACAGATGGGGGAGGTGGGGAGGGGGGCAGGGACAGAGACAGAGACAGAGACACAGAGAAGTTTTCTAGAGAGATTGGAAAAAGAAGGTAAAGGCAGTTTATACTTCCCAGAAAAATGAAAACAAAACTACTAAGGCCACTGGAAGGTCATAAACTGCAGTAAAATGTGATCCACATGGGAGAACAGCACAAACACTTCTCTTCAGAAGATAGTTTTCACTTTGAGAACATCCCCCATCTGGGACATGCTTGTTGCTTCCCTCCAAATGTACCCTTGTTAGGACTTCAGCTGAGCCCTGGGACAGTCAGTGGCCTGAAGGACTGTAGCATTAGACAGCAGGGTCCCCACTGCAGCCAGCCACCTTTCCACCCATGCTAGGTGATGTTTGGCTGTCATTTCCCCAAACTAACTGCTTCTCAAGCAGTCTGATTTCACAGTGTGAGTGGATTTGCTCATCAGCCATGCTCAGCTTGCTTTGGGACTACAGGGTGATCCTGTTTCCACTCTGCTCTTTCAGATCCTCGCAAATGAAGTCTGGAGGAATAGATACCAGGAGAAGGAATGGCTGTCACACACTGTCCCAGAGAAGAACAGTTTCCTCACACAATCTGTTTCCCAGACAGTTCTGTGAGATAAGCAACCTTATTTGATAGACACGGAAATAGAGACTCAGAGGTGACAGAGCTGGTGCCTGTCACACTGCTTGTTGAAGATGGAACCAGGTGTAAGCCTGGGCAGATTTGCTTCAGGGTCCCGCCTTAAGCATACTATTGCAGGATGCTGTCTGGGGCTTCTTGAGCAAAGAGGTTTTTTTTTTCTTTCTAGAACCCAGTCATCCAGCTTTATTTTCTACTCCGAAGGCCCTGAATTATTGTTTTCTTTAAATATAGTGGTTTTTTTTTGAAAGGTTGTCCAAATAAATCCAATCCCTTTACTACAGTTTTAATTTCCAAACTCTCAGACACCTATAGCCAACCACAATATGAGATTATTAATGGAAAAAATCCAGAAATAAACAATTCTTAAGTTTTAAGTTACAACCTGTTCTGGGGAGTGTGACAAAATCTCAAGGAATTGCACTTTGTCCCAGATGGGGCACGGATCATTCTTTCGTCTGTAGATTTCACATTGTATGTACAGCTCTCAGCAGCTGACTTGTTATCATGCTGACTATAGGGTGTCCTGCCGCTCATAGAAATCACAACTTCGGGTGTCCACCAGGAACCTTGGTCCAGTAGAACCTTTGTACCCATGATATCTGTGCTCATTTCAAAGTCCGTGGACAGAGTCTACATGGAAAATCTTTGAAGGTAGTTCACTCATTAAGAACAGAGAAATTAGGCCAAGAATAGCCCCTCTGATAGAGGAACTTGCGTACAGGCCTGAGCCCTAGGTCCTGTAAGTCAGAACTCCCAGGGACTCCCAGGAGAATTCCAAAAAGGGTTATTCTCTAATATCTATACAAATACACAATAACTCACATCTGTCTATACTCATATACACACACACATACACACAAACTAAATAATAATAATAATAATAATAATAATAATAATAATAATAATAATTTGGAAAGCACTAACTTGATACATTTTAAAAATTTTATTGCTGTTATTATTTTGTAGACAGGGTCTCACTAGGTAACCCTGGCTGGCCTCGAACTTGCTATGTTAACTGGAATGGCTTTGATCTCACAGAAGTCCATCTGCCTTTGCCTCTGGAGTACTGTTATTAAAGGCATGAGCCACCACACCCAACACAAGATCTCGTATTTTTGAAAGAAAAAAAAAAAAAACTTGAAAGTCATCCCAAAGACTAAGCATCAAGTTTGCAAAAGGCCATGAGAGGAAGAACGGAACATTACTCTTACCAGAGAAGGGTCCAGAAGGGCTGCAGAAATGGCCTGCATCATGCCGGCAGGAATAATGGCCTTTTTCTAACAGCTCCCTACTCTGAGCGCTCAAGAACTTTCTAAAACAGAATAGGGATATCTAGATCTTCCTCGGATACATGAGAACCAGAGTCTGTCTTAAAGTTCACACATTTCCCCACACAAGAACCTCCTAGATTTTCTATTAGAAACCTTCCAACATTGAGTGAGAAAATATATTCTGGTGGGAAGGATTTGTATCAATTCTATCAGCACTTCACTATGTCCCACTTGAGTGACTAGTAAAGCCAATGTGTAGCCCACGTATGTGCTCCTGCTTCTGAATCAAGCATCCAGATCATACCGGCTGCCATTGCTTCACTTTTACTTGAGAAGAGGTAGCACCTCAATAAGGGACTTGATGGCTATAGGTTAGGAAGTTTGACACAAACGTCTACTCCATGTTTAAATATTCCAACCCTGCCCTGGGGAGAGGACCTGAGACCTCCTCTTGAGTTTCCATGGGCTTGTGGAATAAACTCTACTGAAAAGCTCTCTCTTTCAGGGATTGGCATACTGTGGTGGACAGGGACAGGGGACACAGTGAATCTGCCTCAGTAACGCCAGGAAGCTGGACAGGAACCATACAACAAATCCAGCATCATTTCTGCAGCATGTCATTGCCATCTAGGAGACAGGACAAGGCCTTTTCCATCAATGGCCAGTTGGCAGAGGTAAAGCAAACATCTCTTGCTCACAGGACTGACCACTGAGTGTCCTTGTTTGATCTGAAGATCATGGCCAAGGCTTTATGCAGGTGGGCAGGGAGCACAGGTTGTTGGTTAGGAACAGAGACAGACAGGAGACTATCTCTACTATTTTCTAGTTCCAGTTCTCAGTAAGACCTTCAACTCTTCTGAGCATCAGTGGCTTCCATATAAGGTAGGATGCAAAAGTCCTTATCCACAGGCAGGCCTAGAGGGACTTAGACTATGCAACGGAGTAGTTTTTAACTGCCAGAGCCCAGTAACTTGACTACAGATGCTAAGTTTTAAATTTAGTCTTGGCTGTTAGCTTTTTTTCTACAGACATCTTTTCTTTACTATGACTGCTCTCTTCACGGCCCCTCTCGGGGTCCACTGGTATATGACTGCTTGCCTAGAATTGGGACTTCTCTTGCAGAGACACGGAATAGTCAGTCTGTTCCGTCTGAGGCCCTTTTGTTCAAGTTATTAATTTTCAAATGCATATTTCTCTACGGGCAGTCTATTTTTCTTGATTTTCTGAGGTTCATTACTCAGGCTGATAAAAACAAAAATCTTATAGTCAGCGCGAAGTCTTTTTGCTAACATCTACTGGTAGCCAAGAAAAATTAAGAAGTAGTATTGAGGGATGATAAAGTTATGTTTGTTTCGTGTGTTCTCAGCTATTTCACCAGTGGTCAGAATCAATGATCTTCTCTTGGGTATCATGGAATTTTCGAGAAGCAGCTGAATGGAGAAGAGAAGAATCTCTAGGTGGCTCCCCAGGGACAATCAAATAAATGTGTGTATAGTAGCTACAGGTACAGTTGGCACAACCCATTTATCTCACTTAAAATTTAGTCAGTACTTCAAAATTAATCCAATTCCCACCGGCATGAGTATATCTTAAATTTTTACAGATAAGTGTGTCTTCCAGAGAGCTGAGCACAGTCCATGGTGGTTACACTGCTTTAAGAAAAGGACCGAGTGGCCATCAGCTCAGTTAAGCACCTCACCCTCCTGTTGCAATTTTTGGCTTTGCTGCCTGAAGTAACAGAAACTTTTGTGTCACGTCTTCCTCCTCAAAGTCAACTACACGACTGCATTCACCAGTCAAGAAAACCACGGCGAACAGTGTACATGCTCTACTGCGAAGGTCTCCCTTTAACCCAATATCTCTTTGTTCCCAAATGAGGAAAATCAGCAAGCAGGACCCACGCCCATCGATCTCAAGTTGCCGATGCGGGTTGAGAAGTTCAGTGCACCAGCTTCTGACCCCTTCAGCAGTCTTGTTGACTTTGGCCTCTGTAGAGACTCTTGTTTATTTGTGCATAAAATGCCTCTGGAAGCAAGACTGGCTTTTGGGGTCTTTCCATTAAATCATTCTAGAGAAATGATAAGTGACTTGGGTTTTGTTTTTACTTCAGCCATTAGTCAGGGATGACTAGTCTCAGATACGCACAGTTTTTTCCCTTTAAACTGGAGCTTTTCTTCAGAACACTATGTAGACCGCTATCCAACTGAACTATTTCTTACCTACATAAATTCTTTTTTTTTTTAAACAAAACACTTCTTGTCTGTCTAGGAGTTTGTCTTCCATATGGATGTTTTTACTTATATTTTCTCCATGAAAATGGATAGAAAGGTGAGGCTTCCGAGAAGCATGTGTTACAGAAAGCATTACATAACAAACGGGACAGGAATTGGAGAGAAAACAGAAGCACGGGGCTTACAACATCACAGCTGCTGTTCAGTATGAGGACTTTGTGTGAGAACACTTATCACAATAACCCCACTCGGCAGATACCCAATTTTCCATTTCACAGATGTGGACAGGAGCACAGAGGGGTCAAGTAACTGTTGGAGTTCACGTGGCTCATGGGACACCTAAACAGAAAGCATGGAGACTGTCTGGCAGCTGAGCTCTTATGCTTGGCCCATTAGATACATGAAGAGATTGCTATTGTTTGGCTCTTAGGTTTCTTCCACAGTCCCGTGTAGTTTAGATTCCAGCCGGGAGCCATTGAAAGGCAGTGGAACCTTTAGAAGGCAGAGAGGTCCTTAGCTGACTGAGGGTGTGCTTTAAAGAGGGTTGTGGTACCCTGGCTCCTGCCTCTCTCACACTTTGTCAGATCACCCAGTAGGTAGTTTTCCTTTGTGCACCAACCACTATAACCAACTTGGTACAGGCCTCAATAAAAGTGATGTGTGCATCCAATTATGGAAGGAACCCTCAAAAGCCGAGAGCCTAAATTACTCTTTTCTCTTTATAAGCTAATGGATCTACACCACCGTGATGAGAAGCTAACACGGAAACTAAGAACACTTACCACCTGGAACATGACATACACCAGCAAAAACTAGAGAAAGGAGGAAATTTGAGATGGGTCAGGTCATCTGTTTGCTCATGGTAGCCAAACCTCTGAACACTTTAAGTTTGCCTGACACAACAGCTAAGTTTCCTCTAACACTGCAAGTAGCGTTCCTGCTCTGAAGTTGAAGCTACCTGGCTGCAGGTTGGTTTTGAGTGACCCAGATCCACATTGTTCATTTCTGCCCAGGCAAGCTTCTCTCTGCAGACAGAAATTCTCCCTCGATACTTAGATACCTAGCAACTGAAATGTTTGCCACACCCACTTGACTACGCTCTTCTAGGAGACAGACAACAAAAGAACGAGTAAAGAGAATGCATTCGACAAGGTACAATGTTCCTACTGCACACGGAGCCTGAGACAGCCAGTCAGAAGTTATGTATTGATTTTTATAGTCATGGAAGAGAGTAGCCAATGTCCCAAAGGAATACAAAGTGCTGATAGAAACTACACAGTACAAGGTCAATGTCATGAGTTTTCTTTGAGTCTATATGCTGGAAATTCCCTAGGGAATCCAAAGAGGCTCCATTTTTTAATCAGTTCTGCAGCTGTGGGGTGATCTAGGAGTGCATTTGCAGGTAAAGATATCAAGACTCATGCATGGACCCCACTATAGTTGGGGTCTGAGATGTGTCCCCAAAAGTTATAGCCTTGATATCAAGCTTGGAGCTGCTAAGAGGTGGCACCTTCAGGAGAGGCATCCACTGGAATGTGTCCTTGAGAGGAATATTGGGGCCTTAGCCCTATATGATCTCAGTTGCTTTCTTCACTACCATAAAGGAGGGAGGCTTTCTGTGTTATATGCTCTGGCCATGGTGTGTTGCCCAAAGGTGACAATGCCAACCACCCAAGAATTGGAAAGTCTCATATTTTGAGCCAAAGTAAACTTTTCCTTCGAAGTTGTTTGTCTGTGGTCAGGTTGAAGGAAAGCAAACTAAGACAGACCCTCCCTTGTGTGACAGGTTAGGCTATGTGTGATATTTCATCACTGGTCAATTAGCAGGGATGATGAGGTTTCTGTCAACCATGCTGTGCCGTGTGTGGGAAGCTGCTGACCCCTTCACTGTGTGATTGAAATACAAACCCCATTCTTCTACCTAAAGGGAAAAGAGCCATTGTATCCCAAGGACTTTGCTGCTACTCTGGCTCCATTTATCTAGGGGGCTGACTAGATAATGCGTATATACATTGACTCATCAAATATTGACTAAGCAGCACCTGTTCCCTGCTAGTCACCAAGAGGCAAACAGAAGGGGCAGGAGAGCCCTGCCCTGAGAAGGTTTTACCATTGCCCGGAAGGGTGGGGTTAGATAAGGGCCCCAGTAACCAGAACAGGGAGAGTGAACTTAGGACACCAAGAACACAGTTGGCAAGGCAGTCGTCTAATGGGTAGAGACTAGATCATAGACAGAACAGCTCTGCCCTGCCTTGTAAGAGTTTAAGGCCACCAAAGGGGGCTTTCAAGACAGAGCGTACTGGTAGACAAGCACCCGGAAGCTAAGAGGTAGCTGGTTTTTCAGAAGGCCAAGGGAAGTTGTTAAGGGTCAGCTACCTTGCAGTCGCAGCCAATGGGTGTTCCACACTCCTCACACGTGTTGGCATAGAGCTCCTCAAAGCAGGCCACACAGTGTGGATTCTCCTCCTTTAGAATGTACTTCTTGCCATACAGAGACTCATTGCAGTGGTGGCAGTCAAAGCGTTCAGTCATGCTGACACCAGTCTTTCAGCAACCTGTGAAAAAAAGAAGAGAAAACCCACACATGGACTCAGGGACACTTCAGATGCCACATGTATGAAGACAGAGGCTTGGACAGACTTTCCATGCTCAAAACTTTCAGTGAAACCCTTTTCAGCTGGGGAGGTTTTGTGTTCGAATTAATGAACTAATTAATTAATTTCCCATCCATTAATCAAATCAGTCATTACTGACTGGATCAGAATGTCAGATTCCAGAAAAATCAGCGGAGCCTTTACTCTACCTTAGTTGTGTGTAGGCTTCCAACGTATGACCCTGCCTCATCTCTCTACCCTCAAGATAGAAAGGCAGGCACAGAAACAATATGTCTATCTCTATAAAAAGATTTTCCATGGACTCTGCTTTATGATTCATGAGTTTGAATAGGAAGAAAGCATAGTGGCACAGGGGAGAGATATCTGACAGGAAAATCTGTAGTCAGAGGCCAGGAGAGTATTGACCTTGGCCTGAATCTGCACTGGGAAGTACAATATGCACGGGAGACTGCCAACTTCCTTTAGGGAGTTGTTTCTCTTGCAAGGAAAGGTCTTCTCCGTCCTTCCGCTGTTCAGATATCCAGAGAGCGGGGATAAAGAGAAAGACTTGATTCCAAGAACAGGGATTAGCACGTGGTCGGGAATGCAGTGACTGTTCAAGGGCTTTCCGGAAGACACCTCGAGCTTTGCAAAAAGGGGGAGGGGGGAACAGGAATGTGTCTCCACGCCAGACATTTTACATTTTTCCAGGATGAGTATACAGTGTGGAGAGAAAAGGATGTTCTGTGGGGTAGAAGAAAGGAAATGACTGGTTTGCACTTTCCAACCTTAAACTATCATCCCTCAAAATCATTTTAGGACTATTTTGGATGCAAGAAGTCCACTTTTGCATCCTGGTGTGAAAAGAGGCACTTTAAATTTTAGACTTGATTTTTTTTCCCCAGGAGATTTTTTTTCTCAATTGGCAATAACTGATGTGTTAAAAGTGCAAAGTTTTATCAATCACTAACAGGCACACCAGCTAGCTGCGTGACTAAACGATATTTCAAACTCTAAGCAAACAACTCAATTTCCCATCATTTCAAGTCATTCAAGGGTGAACTCCCAGAATTTGGCTCTCTGATGCAAATAAAATGTTGCTGTCCGGTTTATGATTACATTAAATTTGATAGTAGCTGTTAATTTGATGTCTTGTATACACAAGGTTGCAATGACTATAAGCTCTTGTTATTGGTTCATGTCTGTGTTTACAGATAATTTGCTTCCAAGAGCACAAGACACACAGCTGGACACATGTGGCAAGACCCTTCCTTCTAAATTGCTCTTCCTGGAGTTAAAGAAAACACTGTCTGGACATTCCTGTGATATCATCCTAAGACGAGCACTTGAGCTATTATTCTGAAACGTGATGTATGAATAGCTGTTCAGCTTAGGCTATCTGGTGTAGCAGCTATGCTGGTAAATGATTGCATGCGTTCCTGTAAGTCACTGGCCTTGAATGTGGCTGCTCACTTATTTTATCCTGGGGGGGGGGGTCAGCCTTCAAACATATACATTTTTCCATTTATGGTTGTATGGTTGCCATTTAGCAATGGAGTGAGGTCACTTCCTATTCTGTCCTGCAAACAGAGGGACAATGGAGAGTGAACTAACTGGGAAATTGGAGATCTTGAAAACTGCGGGGGGTGGGGGGGGGACCCCAGATCATCTAGAACAGCCTCATTTTATGGATGGAAAAACTGTAATTCAAAAATGTCTATGAAGAAAAGGGAGTCTCGTGGGCTCTCCCGGGAGCCACCTAACTGAGTAACTCCCATCTTAATTGGAAAGGTGGTTCCTGGTTCGGATAAGCACCAGCCTTTCTGTGGAAAGAAGGTTGTCTTGCAAGCTCTGCAGCTATCTGCATACACACTCTGTCTGTATCTGACCAGAGGGAGGGGCGCCTGCTTCTTTTTCCGGTCATGATGCTTGCCTTTTCTATCTCCTCTGATTCTATAGGTCAAGTATGGAGAGGGAAAAAAAAAATCTAAGGTTGTAACTTCGAAGAATCAACAGAACCTGCACATCTGTTTGAAGTATAAGATCATCTACTGCCAAATATCACCATCATTGACCCCAAGTCCCCAGCCGGAATGGTGAGCTGCATTCTGCTCTGGAGGACTTGCCCCAATTCCATGGAATTCTTTTCCATGAGGGTCGAATTTATCCTGCCTTATCCCTTCTATTTTCTAAGAGTTCACTCCTGTTTTCTGCCCCAGTCAACTAGAGTAAGGCATAAAATGAGCAAATTAGAAAGTATTCTCATTAGTTAGAAATGTAGCAAGACATACATACATTAATGATGTCTTCTCTTAAGAAAATTAATTTTAAAAAACATGCAAAATAATAGATTTCTCTTTGCGTTTTTTAAAATTACATACATGTGTCATATTTATTTCAGTGATTTAGTAAGCTTGTGACTATACTAAGAAAAGAAAAATACACATTAATAACAGGAAACCAGAGCAGTAAATAACTAAAAACCTGTTTTTCTAAGGATTATATTTGGATCAAATATACATTTTTACACAACTAGCTTATTAAGAGTCTTAACATATGAGGTCCTATTTTGTATGTTAGAGATATTTTCCAGAGGTTTTCAGTGCTTTTGACAGACATGTACCCATAATGCATCTTTGTATTCATCTCTGATAACTGCCAACAAGTTGGCTTTCCCCTAGTTGGAAAGAAGTAAAGAATAGTAGGGAAAAGGAAGAAAATCCCAGAATTTGGAATTTGAGACCATCGTTACTTTACAAGTGTTTTTATGTGTCCCTCCTCCCCGAGATGGTGTATAAATTAGAATCTAGAAAATGGAAGTCAATTGGCTGGGAGTTTAATTTTTTTTTTTTTTTTTTTCTGGAACAAAAAGTCACTTTCAGGGGAGAGGATTTGTTTGACTTATGGTTCAAGGGGACCCAGTCCATCATGGAGGGGAAGCATGCTAGCTGGAACTGGAGTTGGAGGCTGGCTACTCATATTGCACTTGTTGTTAGGAAGCAGGGGACAGGGGGAAGACAGACAGACAGACAGACAGACAGACAGACACACACACACAGAGTGATGGGGGGGGTTGGCCCAGCTTATAATACTTTAAGCTCTGCCTTCAGTGACCCACTTCTTCCTGTAAGGCCCCATCTCCTAATGGTTCTGTAACCTTCCCAAAAAGTACCACCAATAGTTGAGGACCAAATGTTCACACACATGAGCCTATGGAGGTCATTTAGTAAGGAGTATGGAGGTGCTTAATAACTTCCTGAAGTTCAGATGTGGTGGGGTTGAAGGTTGAATCCAGGCTCTCCCCTTCCTAGGTATCACCATCATTGTTTATCTATCTTTGCTTATTTATCTTTTTATTTTTATTTTTCCCTTGCCTTGGCCCCTTTACTTCCTCCAATAGTCTCCTTTAGTTCCAGTATATAAATTCACTGTACATGGAGCTTTCAATATATAAATTGACTGTATTTATATGGAGCTAAATGGAATTTTATACAGGTATACATGTATTGATGTGCAAGCATCTGTATGGTATGTATAGCTGGAGTCCTGTGGGTAAAGACTCACGAGCAGCAATGCTAGGCCACATGGTAGATGAATTTTTAGTTTTCTGAGCCCTCTTTGTTCTGATTTACATATTAGCTGGATTCATACCAGCAATGTGTAAGGGCTCACTTTTGTCTACATCTTCACCAGCATTAGCTGTTAATTGTTTGTTTTTGTTTTTAGTGACTGCCATTGTGACTGAAGTAAGATGGACTATCAATGAGGTTCTGATTTGTAGTTCTCTGTACTGAATGTCTTTGCATACTTAATTGGCTATTTGTGCTTCATACTTTCAGAACTGACTGTCCATTTTCCTAGTCTTCTTACTGGCTCGATTGCTTGATTTCTCATTGTTTAAAAGTTTAATTTCTTTGTATGTTCTAGGCATTAATCCTTGGTCAGATGTATGCCTGCCTACGATTCTTATCCCATTGTGTAGGCTGTTTTCTTTGATGTGCAGAAGCTTTTCAGTTTCATGAGATTCTATTTGTTAGCTGTTGGTTTTATTTTCTGAGTGACCAGAGTTTTCTTCAGAAAAATATTCACCTATGACTGTATCTTAAAGCATTTTATTCAGCAGTTTCTGCTCTTATATTAAGATCTTTGATCCAATATTTATTTATGATACTTTCATATATGAGTGTCATTATACCTTACTCATATTTGGCATTCATCACTTTCCCTTGCTTTGGTCCCTTTACTTCCTCCAAATAGTCTCCTTATGCTTGTGTGTGTGTCTGTGTGTGTGTGTGTCTGTGTGTGTGTGTCTGTGTCTGTGTGTGTGTGATGATATTAAACCCAGAAATTGTCTAACTTTCCTGTTTTGAGAAAACCTCCCATCTCTGAGAGAAAACATACAATGTCTTTAAGTCTCCTAGAGTCAACAGTCCCAAAGGTAAGGAATGCAAAAAGTTAGAGGAGCTTGCCCCACTGCCACAGGTAACTTTAAACCTATTTGTCTTTTTAAAATTTTATGTTCAAGGCTGAACATTAGAACTAGGGCTTGACACAGACATGCTTACTGCTGAGTTACATTTGCAGCCCCAGAGTATCCTTTTTGGAAAGCTTCATGTTTATAGTCACACACTTACCTTAAGCCACCTTTTATGAGACTGACGACTATCTGCTTTGCTAACGAGGTACCTATGTCATGCTTAACGAGAAAATATATCCGTAGTGTTATATTAGGAATTCCCTTTAATTCTGTATTTCTAAATCCCACAAAAAATACCTAACTGGTTGTTCTCTCATTCATTAAAAAATAATTGAATAAACTGGAATTATGTAATGGAGGTCAGACAGAGCATTGGAGATACAAAGATGAGAAAGATATAGAGGAGAGTGTTTATATCAGCTTCCAAAGTGCCAAGCTAGGAGCTCAGTGGAGACCCACACACTTTAGCAAGAGCAATGTCCAGGAGCACAGAGCTGGCTTGCAAGAGGGGAGAAACTTTCACTGAGAAGGGTGGTCAGGTCATGCTGCAGACAAGAGCACAGAAGACCACACCACAGAATAAAAAAACATGGCTGGACAAACACAAGTGAGGAAAATGGAAGCTAAGCAGATGAGGTGGGGAGGGAGAAGTTCAGTCAAAAACATAGTTGAGGGGCAAGGAACAGGAATTGTGTGCCAATTCACTGACTTGGTATTCCCTGTAGGCGGTGGGATTTTACACATAATCCCCAGATCTACACAGCACTAAGTAGAGACCCTTTACTGCACAGAGGAGACTTTATCATGTAAAACTGGGGGAGATGAAATAGATCAATGCCTTCTAAGAATAACATCATGCTATCAGAATCTAGTTTTGGTTATTTTGCCTTCCCCTCCTCTGTCCCCACCCAGTGATAAGACTCAAAACCCAGGGACTTGCACATGCCAGCTAAAGGCTGCCTTCTCCATTCCAGTTCTGACTAGTCTCTCCACCAGTAGGGGAGTGTGGTGGTTTGAATAAGAATGTTCCCTTTAAGGTGTATATTTGGATGCTTAGTTACTAGGGGGTAGAATTCTTTAAAAGGATTAGAAGGATTAGGAGGTGTGGCCTTGTTTGAGGAAGTGTGTCACTGGGGGTAGGGTTTGAGGTTTCAAAAGTCCATGCCAGGCCCAGCCTCTTTCTGTCTCTCTGCCTGTGGATCAGGATGTAGAACTTTCAGCTACTTCTCCAGCATCAGGTATGCATGCATGCCACCATGCTCATTGCCACAGATGGTAAATGACAAAGCCTCTAAAACTGTAATCAAGTCTTTGATTGAAAGCTTTTTAAAATAAGAGTTGCCTGGGCCGTGGTGGTGTCTCTTCACGGCAATAGAACGGAGATCAAGACTGGGAGTTTCTCAGTCAGCTGTCTGTGTACAACTCATATGCATTTCTGAACTCTTCTCTCTCCCACCAGGTTATACATAATTCCTGCCTATTACCTGTTGCATAGGAATGCTGAGAAGATTAAGTAAGGGCAGGCAGGGGAGACACATGAATGTGAGGTGTGACTGCTGACTTGTTATTTCACCGAATTAAAATTAAATTACAGGGTACCAGAGTTCTCAAACTTCCCAGGCTTAAGTCATCCTCTGATGTCATCCCCCTCCAGCTGTGAGCAACCAGGATATTTCAAGAAGCTGGATTTTAGGGCTCGGACTGGAGGGCAGACTCAGCTACCTGCACTGGGAAAAGCTTGGAGTCTGCACTGGGGACGTGGATTTGATCACTGTGTCTGCTGTCAGCCAGCTTCCTGGCACTTGCAAAAATAAAAGTTCAGAGGTCAATGGAGCAAGGATGCCTAGGGCTCAAGACTATTAAAAATGATAAAAAGCCTGCACAAGTCTAAATACAGTTCTGTTTATGGATTTCAGGACGGGACAGTGTTCAGGCTGCAGAAAGACAAGAGAAACATGAAAAATGGGGGGAAAGAAAAATAAATGAGTGTAAGGAACAGCAGACGGAGAGAGTGATGGAGAGAAAGGAGGAAGGGTGAGAGGTACAAGAGTAACCAGGGATCTCTTCTCTTCCTTTTCCACCTAAATGAGGAAGATTTCTTGAGAATTCGAGGCAGCAGCTGACATGGTAGAAGACTTTTCTTTGGCTGACTGGCCCAGACCTTTGAGATTCAGGTCCAACTTTGTGAAACAAGGTGGACCATCATACAAAGCTAGTGTTGCGAAAGCATCCACACCCTTTTCAGTCATTTCCTGTGTTGATTAACCAAACCTTCAAGGGCCCAGATCCCTTAACCAATCCCAGGGGATGTCAACCACGTCTCATGTTTAGAAACTTTACTGCTTATGACTCCTCTCATGTAGCCCTATCTAAGGAGAAACCTGTGACCCTACCAGATACTCTCCCACAAACACACATAGAAGCAGCTACAACTGGCCAGTCTGGGGACAAAGTTGATATTCCTTCCTTCCTTCCTTCATTTATTTACTCGTTAATGACAGGGTTTTGCCGTGTAGCTCAGACTGGCCTTAAACATATGTTCCTCATGCCCGTGATTCTAGGAAGTTAGGATTTTAAACACTGGCCACAGGACCTGGCTGTTTAAATTGTTAACACAGATTTAAGAAGAAAATTTCAATGTTAAGAAGTAACTCAGCAAAATGTACTAATTAAATACAAGAAGCTGGTAGCTTGGATATGGGTTCTTTGTAAAAATACTGTGTGAAAGCACAATGCTTCCATGAGTCATACGTAGTATGACTGCCTGTATCCATCAACCATAGCGTTGGGCACGGAGCATTGTATGTCATGGAGACATCTCCAGCAGGGGACCCATGTAGGCCCTTTGTAAATAAGTGTAGAATAAGTGAAGAAATGAATAGATGGGCAAATGATTTAAAAAAAACACACACAAATCTTAGTAGAGTGCTGGAAAGTTTGCTCAGTGGTTAAGAACCCTTTCTATAACGGATTTAGGTGTGTCTCCCAGCACCAATATAGATCTCACAATCATATGTAATCCCAGACAACAGGCATGCATGCAGTGTACAAACATACATGTAGTTAAAATGCTCATGGATGTACAATAAAACAAGTCTAAAAACATATCTTGTAGAAATATGGGCAAAGCTCAACAGTGAAAAGGTAGAATGTTTCATATATACAATCTACCCCAAAAGTAATTGTGTTTGGCATCTGATGCTGTTCACATCTCTGAAATAAAAGATCCAGGTATTTTTTTTCTCCTCAATGCTATTTTCATCCCTCCTTCCAGATAACTTGCTCCTTCCACGGGAGGGAGAACTTTCTTATTGTGTTTGGACTCTGAATCCAGTGAATACACAGCTGCACAGATCAGGATACAGCCTGACTGGGTCAAGAAGCAAAAAGCCAGCCAAGAGACACTCCCAGGCCCTGAGAAAAATGTACAGATCCAGACATGGACTGCGGAGATCAGCAAAATTCCCTGGTGGGTGTTGTGTTTGTAATCAATGATACTCCACCCAAGCCCAGAGGCACCTGGTCAGAGAATATCTGTACTGGTTTGGTTTGTCTTACCCTAGATCTCAACACAGACAGGAGCCTAATCAAGTGGACTTAGTTTAAATAGAGAATCCAGTGAAAACAATGAATACCAGTTCAAATGACAGTGGTATATCTAAAAATAGAACAACCTACCTAGAGCTCACTTGAGCTCAACCTCTGTATGTTTGGATTGCAAATGCTTTAGATGATAAGACGTGTCCTTAATGGTTCATTTAACAACCCCTCATGGGATAGTGCATCTAAGGACAGAGATGAAGGTGAGGTAGTGTGTTCTATATACAATAGTAATTTTTAAAAACTAAAAAAATTAAAAAAAAAAAACATCCTGTCTTGTGTTCATGGATTTTAAGATAAATTTTGAGGGAGGAAGAAAAGTCAAAATGCTGTCTTCTGAACGATCCTTGGATTGTTCAATAAAGAACATGACATGTATTAGCTAATACATGTCAAGTTTCTGATCTAAAGTCCACAGATACAAGGAAAGCTATACATTTTGTTTTTATGTGCTTCAGACTTCTTAATCCAGCCAAGAGAATTACTGAGTAACCAAAAGAAATGTGCTTGTACCATGTTAGTCACTGGGAAAGCTGAGATCAAGGGTACCCTCTAAAGGAGCCCCAGTCTGGTTCTATCTCCAAGCCTTCTTTAAGACCCCATCACCACAGTTATTCTCAAAACATGCTCATTCTGTCTCCACAAGACAGCCTCGTGAATGAAGCCCCAAAGGACAGGCTGCTTCAGGTTCATACATCTTACATTTGATAGCGGGAGGTCGCACCAGATGGCTCAACCAGTGCTTTCTAGGGTACGAACAGGTGACTGATAGCAGCTTCCACACCCACAGAATAGAAGCCATGTATTCTCTTTCAGTAGGCTCCCTCTCTCTCTAAGGTACAAATCACTGGCAGGTTGGTCTTCATTTGCCTGGCCTTCATATTCCAGCCCCACCACTTTACACAGACATCCACTGGCCTTTGCCTTTAGCTTCTCCCACTCCAGGAACAACTGCCCTCTTCCTTCTGATGGTAGCCCTTCTCTCTTGTGGTTCCGCCTCAGTGGTCCATATCAGTACCCCACTAGCATACCTCCTTCCACTCATCCACTGATTGCTCAACTGGCTCCAAAGGTCGCATCAAGCACAGGTCTGTATCCTCTTTGACCGACAGTCTGGTTATGTGACAAGTTATATTTGCTTGCTTCAAGGATACGTTCCAGCATCCTAAACTCTGCATCTTTGTATTCAGGTGGGTTTAATGAACTCATAGTTCTGGAGATTCAAGGACCTCACAGAGGAGGTAGAGGAAGAGAGGTCACGTTGCCAAAGGAAGCAGAGGCTAAGATACATGGAGGAACCACAGGATGAGCCTTCTGCTGACTAGAGTTCTTCTCTTAAGATTTATTTCTTATATGTGGTATGTGTGTGTGTGTGTGTGTATATATATATATATATATATATATACACACACACACATACCATATATATATTTATACACATACCACATATATATATATATATATACATACCATATATATACATACCATATATATATATATATATATATATATATATATATATATATATATATATGAGTTTGTGTGGGTATCCACTGAATCCAGAAGATGTAAGATCTGTACAAGCAGAAGTTACAGGGAATTATGAGTTGTGAGCCAAACTCAGACCCTCTGTAATTACTCTTAACTGCTGAACCATCTCTCTTGCCCCTAGACTCCACTTTTCGAAGGCCCTACTTTCCAACACTTACACAAGGATAACTAAACTTCCAACATATGAGTCTTGGAGAGAAATCATATCCAAATCATATGATTACAAATCTTGCCCCTGGTTACAAATGGGGCAAGTGTTGTGGGGTGGCATGAATCAAAACGATGCCATTGGCACATATGTTTGATTATGTGTTCACCAGGGAGTAGAACTTTTTGAAAGGATTAGAAGAATTAGGAGGTGTGGTCTTGTTGGAGGAAGTGTGTCCCTGGTGCTGAGGCTTGGAGGTTTTAAAGCCCATGTCAGGCCAGACTCTCCCTGTTACCTGTGGATCACGATGTAGAACTTTCAGCTACTGCTCCAGTGCCACATCTGCCTGTGTGCCACCAGGTTCCCTACCATGATGACAACGGACTAAGCCTTCAAAACTGTAAGCAAGCCCTCAAGTAAATGCTTTCTTTGATAAGAGTTGGCTTGGTCAATACAGCTTAGACATGGTGTGTCAGGCTAAGTGGCCAGTTCTCAGCGCAAAACAGGGGTAGAATCCAGGCTTCTTGGCTTTCTGTGTTGTGTTTGTTTTAGTTGGTTGGTTTTGCTTTTTGTTTTTGATATATATATATACAGCTGGGCATTTCTGCCTGTAGTTGAAATATCACCCAATATTGAAAGGGTTTAATAATCTTGGGTCAAAATATGTGGTATAGGGCCTCAACGGAATATTCATTCAATGTGTCCCAGTAGAGAATAGAGGTCAGAACTCAGATATCAAGCTATCTGGAGGCTGCTTTCAGGGCTGCAATCTACGGGCTGGGAACCTTTGGACAATAAAGCTACTTTGATCTTTCTATTTCAGTTTCATTATTTGTGAACAAGAGGCCTTAAAATCTACACATGCTGCTTATACTATGCCGGAGTTACCACGTTCTCAAGGAGGAAACTGAGGTACCAATAGACTTGACTCTGCTCCAGGTACATCTGCCAGCTAAGCTTTCTACACCCATCCATGTCATGCCTGCGAGGCTGGGCTGCAAGGAGGCAGAACCAAAAGAAGCTACAACACCCCCCCACCCCCATGCTACATACTGTTCTATTAAAAACTAGGAGAGAAATGAATCTGAAAAAAAGAATGAGGGGAAAATGTTTTAAATCTTGGTTTTATTAAACTTTAGTTGGGTTGGGAATTCTGAAACTTAATGCAAATTGGTTTTTATGGTGGTAGGGCGTTGAGAGGAAGGTTCTAGATTACCATAGCTGCAGGATGTAGGTTACTCCTACATAGCTGTAGGTTACTCCTGCAATCCCAATGCTTTGGAGGCTGAGGAAAGAGGATAGGCACCAGTTTGAGGCTACCTAGGATGGCATGGTAAATTCTGGGCTTTCCTGGCAACAGAATGAAGCTTTATCTCAAACAACAAAAACAATGCCCCCCCACACATAGCCACACCCACAAACACCCTTTCTCTAATACATTGCTGCAAAATTTGCATATAAGCATAGTTGCACCACAACATGAGACACATTTCGAGTAGTGACTATAAGTAATTAAATTGTAGTTAATTACTTCCCAAAACATGTGTAAGAAAGTGCATGCCACAAGTTGGCTTTACGGAAGACAGCTGTATATTTCATAGAATGCCTGCTTTGTTGAGTTCCAGAGACACTACTGAAGACTATCGAGCAAATATGGTTAACTCTCCACTTAAAAATCAGTAAAAGCATTTTAAGACTTTCTTTCCACAAGACTGAAATCTATAAGAATTTTTGTCATTTAAAAGCGTTGTTTTTATTTTTTTAACCTTATGGCTCAGGTTTTAATTTGGGGGATCAGTCAAGATGTGTGGTCACAGGCAAACTCCCACTTCTCAAGGGAAATACTTGACCATCCACGTGCTGACCAGAGTGTCACCGTCCTTTCCATACACTTCAGGGACCAGTTCCATTTCATCCCTGGGGAGCTGGCCTGTGGGCAGTTCATCATCTCCCACTACCTGGCAGTGATCCAGCCCTACAAGGCTGCAACCCTCCCTCTGAACACCAACGGTCCCTTCCCCACCATTTCCAAATTCGGCTCTCCTATGCTCAGGTCCTCCAACACTCATGATTCTGGTCCTCTCTGTCCCACATCCGCTCCTCCTGGGGTGTCTCCCTGTAGATCAACTCGCTCGTCCTGAGATCTCCCCTCAAACCTTCTCTCCGGCCCCTGCCGATCTACCACCTCCCCTTCCCCTCCTGGCTCCCCCCCCCTTTCATTTCGAGTCCTCATCCTGGGTATCTCCTGCCCAGCTACGCTCTCCTCTCACCCGGATCTGTCCTCTCCTTTTTGGGTCCCCCATCCCGGGTGTCCTCTGCAACAGGGCTCTCCTATCTCCAGAATCTGTCTTTTCCGTTTTGGGTCCCTACCCTGATGCGGTCTTCACAGCTCTGCTCGGGTCTCCGCCCCGCGGTCAGGGAGAGCGCTGACCACTGGTGTCTTTCCACGCGTCCTAGGGCAGCTATCTGGTGGCGATCCCTGTGTCCCAAGCAGGGTTGTGGCCTGGGCGGCGGCAGGAGTACTCAAGCGCGGTGGGGCCGGGGTCTGGGGGAACCCAGCGGACTGTGAACCGGTGGCGGCGGTGGCGGCAGCTCAGCAGGCGGAGTACAGCCAGCGCTGCGCCCGCCCTCGAGAACCCCCGCCGAGTCATTTGACCATATAAGGACACACGCGCCGGGGCGGCGGGCTGGTCGCTCTGGCCAGGAGAGCCAGGCGCGGTGGCGAGCGCCCCTCGGCAGACGGTCGTCGTCTGTTCCCCTGCTGACGCTACCATGGACCTTTTGTTTGACTTAACCTTCTTCCTTGCTTCCTGGTGTTTGGCGCACACTGTCAACCCTCACTCACTACGCCCTGTCCTTGGCTCCAGGGCTAGTTGCTATGCAATGCAGAGAACTGTAGCCTCTGCCACCCAAGGGCGGAATGACATGGGGCTACTGTCACCAGGACCCTCCTCTGTGTTCGGGGGTCCCATCCGAGGTCGCAGCCTGGTCCAAGCATGGATGGGTCATTTGCAGACTTGGGGGCGGGAGGAACGATGTGTGTGTGGTGCACACATTGACATGGTAGTCTCCTGGGCCTTACCTTGGAGACATGTCTCCATCATAGAATGAATCAAACCAATGACCTAGAGAATCATTGAGTCTGTTCCACAAGGAAGTTCACTGAGAGAAGGTCCTATGTCCAACACTCAGGTCTAGAGAGCTGTTGGACATTCAGTGGCTCCCTCCTGGCAGAAAAAACAAACAAACAAAACAAAACAACAACAACAACAAAAAACACCACTGGTCTTAATATGTCCTTCACACTCTAAGCCAAGTTCCTCTGAAGAGCTGGTCTTTAGTAGAGGCACAAGACACTGTTGAACATGGTCTTGGGAGGCATATGATATCCTCATGCATAGAAAAGGCAGCATCTGGTCTTGAGCAAATAGGTCCACTTGCAGACAGGATGGAAGATGGGCATGTGGAGAGGCAATGAAGGCCTGGGTAAGTGATTTCTCAGTGTTGTGAGCTGACAGAAGCCACTTATCAAGGGATTCATTTGGGTGCAGGGTCTGTGAAGGGATCTATTTGGTCATCACTGAGATGGTATGGCCACAGGAAGTGGCTGGTCAGTGCCTTCTCAGCGAGAAAGTGGAGAGCAATGAGACCTGGTGCTCAGTTTACCCAGCTCTTGAGAAGTGCTGTCCACCTTGGGGGTCAGTCTTTCCTCCTCAGTTAAACCTCTCTGGAACCACTGCAAAGAATCTTCTAGAGGTGTGTCTTCTAAACTCAGTCAAATTGACAGTGAAGAACCATCACGATGGTAGAAGTTGTGTGGGCAGACACGTTATTTCCACCATTCGAGGGGAGCTGAGGGCAACATGTTTTCCAGTAAAGGCAGGAAGAACTGTGTGGTGGCTTTTTTCTGGTTGATACTTCCTGATTGGTGTCACCTGAGGGTCTTCATGGTGGACCTCAGAACTTGAGAGGCACGGGTGTTAGGATAACTGTAATGTAGTTACCATTGGCTGTGTCTGGCCTCTCCAGGGATCCTCAGCCCCTTTTGGTAAAGTTAGTTATCTCAGTTAAATGATGAGGACTCTAGATGAGGTGAATAGTTTCTCTATCAGCTGAGATTTGCACGGATGTCTATGAGATAGCAAGGCCATGAGAGTATATTAAAAGATGGGACATTCTTAACTCCTGTCACTCACTCAGGTGACTCCCTGGAGTTAACCCTTTCCTCAGAGAAAAGTTCTTAATTAAATGTTCTGAGAGTGAGCAAGCTGGGGGTTGGACACAGGAAATCCATCCCACTCCTGTCCCCATCTTCCAACTGAGGGATACCCTAACTGAATTCCCACTGATGGTCAAGGTACACCCTTAGATTCAAAGTAAACGGTACATAGACTGGCTAATAGTCCGGAGACTACTAATGTTTATTTTCTATATGTAAAAGCTACAAATTGCAAAATGATCTAGGTCTCTGATGGTGAGTCTTAAGCCTCAGGTTTAAAATGTAGGTTCAAAGAATAATAAAATGCTTTTTCAATAATGATTCTGCATTTATTCTTCTCCCTTTTTTGCTTAAATTTTGTGAGTTATGCATTTGCTTTTATCCCTATTGATTTAATTAGTTGTGTAAATTTTCTTCTACTAACAACTACAGCTATAATACTTTGATTGTTAGGTTGTCTTATTTTTTAAAATATTTATTTATTTATTTATTTATTTATTTATTTATTTTCTGTGAGTACACTGTCGCTGTCTTCAGACACACCAGAAGAGGGAATTGAATCCATTACAGATGGGTGTGAGCCACCATGTGGTAGCTGGGAATTGAACTCAGGACCTCTGGAAGAGCAGTCAGCTATCTTAACCTTTGAGCCATCTCTCCAGCCCCCTACGTTGCTTTCTGAATTAAAAGTTCTGTGATTTATTTTTGTATTTTCCTTCTGACACTAGAGAGATATGAAATAACCTCAATGATCATGTGGTCAGGAAAATCCAGTCTCTCAAAATAGATTTGCCCATTTCTATAAAGATGCTGAGGACGGGAGATAAAGGGAGAACTCAATGGACAAAAAACAAACAACAAACAATGAATCACAATTTATGTTTGGATTTTGATCACAGAACAGACAATTAAAAGAAAAAATTTATGAACCAAACTGGGAAATTTTGCCATTGACAAGACATTTGACGATATTAATAAGTAAGTTTGTTTTGTAGAAATTACGTATACACGATTTTTTTCCTGTTTAAAATGCCCTTACTTTTAAGAATCTTTCCCAATATATTGACCAGTAGAGTAACGTGTCAGTGTTGGTTCAAGACAAATCAAGGCAGAGGAAGTAGACAGAGCCAAAATGTATACATAAAACAGTCTTACCTATGGATTTGATAGTAATTGAAGCTTGATAATGAATGTTGAAATTTCATCCTACCACTTCTCTCCCTTGGCAATGTTTGTAAAATCTCACGATGAAAAATGTCTCTAAATTTAAAATACACATACCGTTGGCCATTCCTAGCTTTTCCTCTTACAGAAACCTATCTTGTATGTACGTGTTCTTATGTAAAATGATAATGCACTCAAGAATAGTCACTGCAGAACTGTTTGCAATACCAAAATACTGGACTAGATCAAGTGTCCGCCAACAGGGAACTTGTTAAATACAGCATGGTACACAGCATGGTACACTTTTCAAGTTATTTATGAGTGTGGCTGTTAAAATTGCGGTAAGTATATTTACTGATTTAGCACAATCTCCGAGACACAGCAACCAAGAAAAATAAAAGTGGAGAACATTTCCTAGATTGTAATCGGTCATTTGTCTTTGTGAACACGAAGAGGAGCAGCAATACATTCTTGTTTGTGGCTGGGCCTGTGAAGCTGTGGGGTTGGGAGGCCGGAGGGAAAGGAGACTACTTTTTATTGCATATACTTTTATTTGTTTCCTGTGACGTTCAAGGAACCCAAATGTGTTATCCATTAAAACATTTTAAATGTTTTAAAACTGAAAGTAGCATATGTTCATTAAAAAGGAGTTTAGGAAATCACTTAGAATTAGACAGAGTCACGGGAAGTTGTCTGGAAACAGGCAGGTTAGACAATTTCTAGGTTTAATATCATCCTCACATAGTAACAACTCAAAGAATAAATTATTTAAAAATAAAATTTAGGAGACAATCTGGATGCATGAAGAAACCAGCTACTGAAAGATAACTTGCAACAACCTTTTCACAATGAATTCTTGAACCATTTTGATTTGATGGTTTTGTATCACACTGGATAAAACATTCTGGAAAATAGAAATTGTACTAGGGATATACAGAGAGCCCTGAATTCAGTTCTGTCCCTGAGCGTTCTACCTGTGATGAGACCTCTGACCTCAGGTAAGCTCCGAGGCTTCCTCATCTTCAATTTACTTATTTGCAACACGATCTAATTAATATCTAGTTTAAGGAATTATCGTGGAGGTCTGTAGTCTTTAGCAGTCTTGCGCATAAACCAGTCAGGACCAAACAGTACAATGTTTAACACACAGCAGGTCATTAGTAAACAGTAGCTCTTACTTAAGAGTAAAGGGGTGATAAATCCAAGAATAAGAAGCATATACACTGCTCTCCTAGGGAAGGAGATTAAGACTTAGCTTCTGTTCTAAAAATGGAAGTTTCTCTTCTGGTTGAAAAAAGAAGTGCTGTTGTAGATAAAGGGCTAGTTTGTTAAAGGAAAAGAAATCAGGAGGTAGTTTAATTCCCCAAGCAGACCCAAGCCACGACAAAGGCATGTGAAAGGTTACTGAGTTCTCTTGTTTATCACAGTGGGCCTGTAATTCTGTTGCCAGCCAACCACTCTCTGGGCCCCCGGGGGCCACACAGCTGGGGAAGCTGGAGGGAGTGAGCTTCTAGCTGCAGCTGCACGTCTCAGGATGCTTGGAAACCATGTGAGAGGGCAAGTCCTTGGGGAAGCAGCTCTCCAGGTGATCCCAGAAGGGCTTTGAGTGAAACAACTCCTTGGAATTTCAAAGGCCTGGGGTAGGGTCCTGAAACCCCATGTCCATTTCAGGAAGAAGGGAGGGAGAACAGAGGCAGAACTGTTGCGAACGCTAAAACCCAGCCTCATTTATCACATCTGGTCATGGAAGTAAATACAGACAGAAACTTCACTAAATCAAGAGGTTCAGTCTGTGGATCAGAGTGATCCAAATGATGTCTTTGGATTGGCCTGCACCAGCGTGAAGACAGAGTATCTGAGGCAGATGAATGCGATCACCTGGTGGCAAGCATGCTAGTGAGAGAGGCTGACCGCAACCCCACCTGTGAGGAGTAGACTGGGGTTGCCTTCTGATGGTGATCACTCCATGGAGACCATGAGAACCTCATCACCACCAGGAAGGAAGCAAACACATGGAACAGATCCAGGAGACAGACCTCCCTATATGGGTTTCACTGACTGACCATCAGCACTGAAAAACTTTGAGAGCACGTTTGTCCCTTGGAAGAGAGATTTTTCTCCCACGTAGACATCTCCACTCAACCCTGGGCAGGAAGCTGCCTGGATGACTCACCCTGATTCAGAGCTCACCTTCCAATTGCCTCACATGGTTGGAAGGTGAGTGAGTGTCTGGGATCAGAAAGCCAGGAGAAGCAACAGGAGTGATCAAAACCCATGCCCTCTCCACCCGAGGATTTAGAGGCAGGTGTCTGCATGCATCAAGAAGACACAGAACCAGATCCTGGGCTGGTGGCTCAGCAGGTTCTACATGCTTTCTAAAAAGCACTATTTGCCCTGCTCAGCAGGAAAACCAGACAGTTGACAGGGCAGCAGTCTTCTCAGAGTTTATTCAAACAAGGACTCGTTAAAGTTTCCTCCAACCAAAGGGAGGCATTCCCATCTTCTACTCCTAGAACCCACACTCTGTTCATTTGCCTGAGATTCCCAAGATAAGCTCACCACTCCACCAAAGGCCACCTTTCAGGCTCTGGTAAGGAGGAAGATAATGGGTTCTCTGGGAAGCACTCTCCATATCCCACTTCTTTTCTCTCTCTTTTTCACAAACGTGGTTAATGGATACAAATAGTCAGTGTTTGAAGCTCCAAAACACGTCTGACTCCCAGCCAAACCCACAAGTGACTCTATGATTCTGAGTTTTCCATGGGTGGTTAAAGCTTGCTTGGAACGCTGGGTGCAAGTTTCCACTGTGGCTTTGACAGGACCCAGAGAAAGACTCTGATTGGCCGAACCACCAAAGGGAAGAAAAAAACCAAAAAACCTCTGGCATGGAAGTTCTGTCCTGTCAGCGAATGTTGGACTCATGAGAGCTTTCCTGGTGCAGACCCTGAAAACATGCCCTCTTGCTTTTCATTTGAAATCTTAAAGAGTAACAAAACTTACTACCACGAACTGCATGTTTGAGACCCCTCTGTTCTTTGCTCTCAGGCCTTTTCTGGAGAGACTTATTCACCTTTCAGTTTGCCTTCTTTGGCTGTTTTACTCTCTCTTGCTCTGGCCAAGACACCTCAAAACACTTGCACATGTGGCCCGTGACCATTCATCCCTGCATCCCTGAAACAGGACAATTCCTTGTTCCTGGGATGTTTACTTAAGCCTCGCTAAAACCATTTCCCTGTATGGAGTAATTTTGAGTCAGCCTTGAAACTTTGCGATCTCACTCTCTCTCCTTCTCACTGGTAGACAATCTGAATAATCTGTCCAAGAAGGGCTCTGGGACAGCCTGGCTAAAGGAGGGAGTGGCTAAACTCAGTACCGAAAACCATGGGGCCATGGTAACTTTCTGTCACAACAGAGAAAATCAGTTTGGCTCAGGGTTTTGAGTGTTCTTGATTAGTTAGTGACATTACATGGGCCTATGCTGAGGCTTTACCTCGGCATGGTGTGATAAAACTGTTTGTCTCACGGTCAAGGAGCAAGAGAGTTAGGGTCTGGAATCTCCTGATCTTCTTCAAGGACATCCTTAGGCCTCCTTTAGGAGCCAAGGCTTAGTTGTTAGTGTTTTTATTTGTTTGTTTGTTTGTTTGTTTGTTTGTTGTTGTTTCATTTTAAGTTCCAGGTATCCAACTCAAGTTTTGCAGGCAGTTTCTACTGAGCTATCACCAAGTCTTGGAGATCAAGATTCTAGCACATGGGCTTTGGGGGACATATAAGATCGAAGTATAGTGAAGAGGTGTGCATGACTCAGATAAGTCCTTCTATTTTCTCCTTACCTCACCTGTAAAATAAAGGGAGAAGTGCCTCTCTTTTTACATATGAAAAGAGACCTCTTTTTGTAAGAGATTTATCTTTGCTTCAATCCATTTTACAGTTAGGTTTCAATGGGAACATCCCTGGAAAGCTCCTCTGGGTGATTCTGCACTGGAAGAAAGTTAGCTAAACGTGTCTTCAGTTCTCCCAGTAAGAAAATGGAAGACAGTCTTCTCCCTAGTTGGGAAGCTCCTTTAAAATTGGGCCTAAGAGTCATGGCAGAGCTTTCTGGAACAATTAAGTTCCTTTTTTTACCTCATTGTACTGGGTAATTGACTGTTGGACTACCAGGAATATATTTTCTAAAATGTGAGACCTCCAACATCTTCTGGTAGCAATATTTGCCAGAAAACTATAAATAAATAAATAAATAAATAAATAAATAAATAAATAAATATTTTCGAGGCTCTATTAACCATACAGATATTTTTGGAATCTTCTGCATGGGCAAGATGCTAGGCAATTACTGTACAACAGTAATGAGCTGCTGAACTTCCTCTGGAACTGCTCCAAGGGGCTCCATCACAAATAACTATCAGACATCAGAAACAGCTAGCAAGCTGCCCAATTCAAAAGGGACTCTCTTTCTCCCTCCCCACCTTTGCCATCCTTTCCACAATTTGAAATTCTACATTTTGCATATATCCTCAAGACTGTCTGGTTTTCTGCCCTTGTTGCCTTAGGATGAACTCTCCTGCCCTATGAAATCACTGTCTGCTTCCTTGTGTTGCTGTATTTCTGTAGTAGGTCAGGCTTAAAGCAGAAGAAGGACATTCTTGAGAGATTTTACAAAGAATATGCTTGGCAAGTTACCAGGCCAGGGAACTGGAGACTGTAATACAATCCTCAGCAAGAAGAGGGGCTTCGAGACCACTTCCTGTTTATTCTCTGCTCCATGTGATCTTGATCAACTTCAGCCAGTAAGGGAAGACTTCTTTCAGTACAGAGAATTTTTTCTTTTTTGCCGTTTCAGTATTGTATTGTTGACTGGGACCTTGAACAAGCTAAACTCTCTCTCTCTCTCTCTCTCTCTCTCTCTCTCTCTCTCTCTCGCTCTCTAACTCTCTCTTAATCTCTCTTTTAAACACTATCTCTTGAACTCTTTTTCTTAAACTAACTCTCTCTGTCTCTCTGAGCTATAACCCAAGTTATCAGGATAAGCCTCTTGGAATGTTTCTCTTTACTCTGTCCCTCCCCTCTACTACCCAGAACTTCCACCACCCCTTCCCAACACCACCAAAATACTACACAAAGTAACTCCACCACAGAAGCTGTATGGAATACCTGGGTATCCATTGTGTCAGATCATTCCACGCCATCTTTTTCTTGCTCGGATATGCAGAAGGAAAGGCTATGAGCCCCTCACAGGAAGAATTGAGACATTTTTTTGGGCTCACATCATTTTCCAGGTTGGCCACTGAATTGAACTCGGGTGTCCCTTTCTATACCCGAGTCAGTATAAGACTGCCAGGTAAAAGCTGTCTGGAGGCCAAGGTCATCAGGGCTGATTCCCACTCAAGCACTGCAAGTGGTCTAGGATTTGCCCTGAGATCTACTTTGCAAACAGATTGACTCCAAGCTGATTAGGAAAGCTTGGTGGCAGCATACTTGGGCTTGGGAATAATTACTCCTGCATTAAGAGAAGTAGCCTCCAGGTCCCAGCATTTGTAGGTGCTTCAGGGAGCCGAGAGGAAGCTGCTGGAAAATTGCCTGTGGGAACATCTGAATCCACCTATTCTAGAGTGCAGCTACTGCCTGCCCACTCCCAGCACTGCCTGCCACAGCTCTACTAAATCCCAGAGGGGCTTCCAGGTGTCCCCCAGTCTACAGATGAACCTTTTCTTCATTTCTGAGACCCAAATCTGAATTCACATTTTTATTTTCTGCAAGAGTCACATTAATTGTCTATTGTTCCCTTTTTAAAGATTCTGTCTATGCAAATGAGAACATATAAAATGAAGCAAGAAACCCTTCTCCCCACCACAGTTTGAGACCCTCCTCTGTCTAACAGCACAAGCACCACGTATGGGTCACTGTACAGGAAGGTTACAATCCTAGCGCAACAGCTCAGTCACAGCTTCCCGAGACCTCCGCAGCCTTAGACTGTGTTTCTGAAAGTCTGTGAGCAGAGGTGGGACAGACAGAAGGTGGAACATCGGCCTTCACCCTACCAAGCTTATAGCAAACTCACTTGCATTGAGAGATTCAAGTTATGAACAGAAAACACTGGCAAATGTAGGCAGGACCAGAAGGTTTAGACATCCCTTGCCTGGCCCTCTGCATCCACAGATAGCCACAAGGGTTTCCAAGTTCAATAATCCAACTTTGATTTCAGCACTGGGGTTACATTCTAGCTCAAAAAAGGCTACTGGAAGATGGTAGAATCTTCAGGAATGGAATATTTGGAGGACTCCAAGCCACTGACAGTGTTTTCTTAAAGGAGATTGGAGGAGTCTAGCTCTTTCTGCTTCTATTCTTTCTTCTCAGCCAGGACACGATCAGCTTGCCCCAGTATACCGTCCCTGCTTTGATGTACTGCCTCACCACAGGGCCAAAACATCAGAGCTTGAATGTTGTGATACTCCTGTCCCGGGGTCTATCTAGATTCTCTGTCTGACAAAGAGGCAGAGAAATGGGTATAAAACCTATCATGGGGCTGCCTCAAGGCTAGTTTTTATTCTTGGGACCCTGAGGCACCTGTGTGAACTAGATGCAGAAGCATAGGGCATGCTTTTCTATGGCTGCAGATACCAAAGCCATGACCAGGAGCAAGACTACTCCAGTGTCTCTGCCAGAACAAGTCTGCACATGCCTAGTTAGTTCCTAGACAGGGTCTATATCACATTACTGAATGAAAGGATGTTACATAGATCAGGGATCATAGGGACTCAGCCCTGTGACCATCTGCACTCAGGTGGGGCTGAGAGCAAGTCTGTGGTTTTGAAGAAGGCAGGACTCTGAGTATGGGGCTGGGACACAGGAAACTTGGTAACCTGGATAGGAACCAGGATCTGACTAAAGGTGGGAGGGTAGTTTTATCTCTCAGATGAAATCAGGGCCAGGCAGCTGGCCAGCTGGAAGGGAAGCTGGCAAGGCTAAACCCAGGGTGACTTCATTGGCAACTCCTTCACCTTCTGGTAGCTTCATTTGCCTTCCTCCCTTTGTAGTCTCTGCAGAGACTGTGTTCTAGACCCCGATATAAGCAAAGTGCAGCATTTTCTTTGCATCTAGTGGGTCTGTGGCTACTCTTCATGACTATTTCCATCAACCATCTCTAATGTGCCAGCGCCTCAGTAGGACTTGCTCTGATCCTTGGCAAGCTGTCTGCCAGCAGGTTTATTAGGGTGAAACCATTTGAAGTCTATTTTGATTGCTAATCTCCCGAGAAAACAGGTCACACATTGTACTGCTAGTTGGTGGTGGTATCCAAAACCAACACTGGCCTGTGTTTCTCAGGCAAGAAGGATTCTTGGCTCAGGCTCCAGAGGGAAGTGTGTGGTATGCATGTCTTCTTGTATCAGCTTGTGCTCTGTTGTGCTGGCAGCCAGAGGGTCCACATAGGTGGGGAAAAAATGTTGTAGCGTGTAAGACAGGGAGCTGTGAGATCCTTGATCCCTTTAGATTTGCCTTTGCAATGCTAAAGAGCTAGTCGGGGGAAAGTCAAAGCTGTGGCTGCTGGCATAAAGGAGAGCTATGGGATAGAAACTTGCTAGGTGTTTTTAGGAAGCTACATACCAGATAATAAATCCACCTCACATAAGAAGCCATGAGACCCATACACAGAAGGCGCTGGAGTGCTTCAAGTTCATTGCATTGACTGCTGAATCTCCAACATTTTGCTCCTAAACCTGTGTACTGAACTGCCACGAAACTCAAAGGGGAACAATAACATGAACAAGCAAACACTCAAAGAATGCAAATAAGCCACACAGAGCTCTCTCTCCTTGAGACACCTATAACCATCTACTCTGATTTCAGCTTAAAAAAACCAATCCTAAATGAAGTCAGGCCGGCACTCACTCTATCTTAAAATGTACACAAAATTAGAAAATGTTAGTGTATATTTCTTGGATTGTTTTAAAATGTAATTTAAAAAACCCAAATTATAACTCTGAGAGAAGTATCAATATCAGTGCTGTCTCATTCAGAGACAACTTTTAAGATGTTAAACTGTGGGGTACAAGGTTTCTGTTTCATTAGCCCTTTTCAAGCATGACCTAGTGAATCTTCTCTCTTATTTCTGGTTTTAATTGGAGTCCTTTATTTCTGATGCACACAGAGTCCTCATGTTTGGGATGAGTAACATGAGAATAATGTCAGAACATGGGGCTATTTTGACATTCACAGTGCATAAGGCCAAGGATAGGGTTCAGAGGCAAAACCATTGCTTCACATGCTTTAGGCTTTGAGTTCCATCTCTAGAAGGATAACAATGACAAGGCAGGCTCCTATAACACCCTTCCAGGAATCTGCTATTTACTAAGTGACTCATGGTTACAGTTCCACCACCAAGATGAGTAAATCTTCCTCTATCCATTTCAAGTGTGACTAGAAGGAACAAAATGAGCTGAATAAAGCTAAAACTCCAGGGAGTTCTGGTCAGGACTAAGATATGGAAGGCATATCCCACTTCTGAATATATATCTAGAAGCCCCCAAATCAGGTTCTGTACCCACTCACAGAAGTACCCATGACTACAAGAGGTGTATATACCTGAAGTGTCTATAGATGGATGAACAAACTACAGCATATACAATGGAATGATACACACAATAAAGCATTATGGAGTCCTAAAATGGCAGGGAATTCTGATACATGCTACAACACAGGTAAAACCAGAGGACAGTATGTTAAGTGCAATAAGCCATTCAAAAAAAAAAAAAAAAATCCACAAAGCAGCCAGATTCACAAAGACAGGAAGAGCAGAGAGTAGGTGGGGATGGTAATGGTGGAGATGGATACAGAGTTCCATTTTTAGAAGATGAAAAAGTCATTTAGTTGGTATGTTAGGTTCAAGTACACAGTGGCTGAAGTGGACATTTAACAGTGATTAAGAAGGTGGAGAAAAATGAGGCAAATGCATGAATATAAAGCCATGGAAACACAGACAGAGCCCTCAGCCAGACCCAAGAGTCTACAGTGCTCAATCTTATGTGTTGACTTGATTGGATTACTGGGTAGCAAGCTACTTGGCCAAACCTTATTCTGGAATTGTGGGTGAGACCGACACTTGGCTAGTCAGCTTTCTGATACTAAGATGGAATAACCAAGAAGATCAACTTAAAAAGAGAAGAGGTTTATTTTGACTCATGGTTTCAAAGGATTCAGTCCACGGTCACTTGGCTCTGTTGTTTGGGATCTGTGATGAGACAGAGGCCTATGGCAGAGAAGTATGAATGAGGAAGGTGCCCACCTCATGATGGCCAGGAAGCAACAAGAAAAAAAGGAGCTAAATTTGGAAAAAAGGGAGTGTGCCTTCAATGAGCCATTCATGGGCACTTGCCAATAGCCTAACTTTCTTCCATTCCTAAACCATTAGCCATTTTCCAAAAGTGCTTTCAATTGGGGACTTTTTTCTTCAATACCCAAACCAGTGGGGAAACAATATTCGAACATAACAGCATTTGAATTTTCATGACAATTAAAGCAGTTTAGCTTTTATTTTGTGAGTGCCCGTAAACCAGTTAGGGCCTGGATAGAACAAAGCCTGACCTACCCAGAGGAGGAGAAAATTCTTTTTGCCTGACATTTCTAGGCTGGATCATCGGGCTTTACTTCTCATTCGCTGAAATGGAACCTCAGCAGCTCCTGTGTCCCGAGCCAGCCCATTCTCACCAAGTTAACTCTCCTGTCCCCATTTCTCAGGCTCAATGCTCCCTTTGGCTTTTAGCTTATTGACTCAGTTGCTGACTCTGGGACTTGTCAGCTGCCACAATAGTGTAAAGCATTGTGTGTGCACATGCATAGAGTCATCCCTTGCAATTACAGCGAGATTGGCTCCAGGAGCCGTTTCAGGATACCAAAATCTGCAGGTAGTTGACTTTCTTATATTAAAATGGTATATAGTATTTGCAATATAACCAAGGGGTGTTATGCAAGGGCAAATCATTTAAATCATCCCCCCCAGATGGTTTATAATACCTAATGTTTATAATACCTAAATGCTTTACAATAGTGTTACTCTAGATTGTTTAGGGGATAATGGCAAGGGACCAAAAGTCTGCACATGTTCAGGAAAGAGACAGGGGAAGAGGGAGAGAGAGAGAGGAAAAGGGAGAAGGAGATATCTGTTCTTCCATCCCCAGAACAACAACAGTAAAATAAAATATAAGAAAAACTCATCAGAACAAAAAGCATCCTAAGAGTGGAACAGAACATCCGTGATGGATAGAAGCCATATGTAGGTTCCAGCAGACACTACAATAATGTAATTGAGAGCATCATCATTTGTATACATGATCGCAGAGTGTCTGTCCACTTCTGAGTACACACTGCACAATGGCATTTGTCGTAGATGTTTGTTGCCCACAAGAACTACGTAGTAAGACCCATTACTGAAGATATCTCATACTTTGGTTGCAGGACATAGAGAAGACAAGCTGGAACCAGAATGCAAGATTCCATCCTGCTGGCTAGTTTACAAATGGCAGATGGTGCTAAAAAGGCTCCTGGGGGAAAATTGTCACCAGAAGTCTTGCTCAGTTATGGAGTCTGCATATTATGCTGCTGGTGTACCAGGTAAAAAGTGCTCACTGGTGAAACGGTGACAAATCACTAGGCCCACTTCACAGGAGGGAATCCATGTCTAGTTCTATAAACCTTAGATTAAGCTTGTGGCTGGAGAGCTCATAGTCTCTAGTGGAAAAGCTACTGCCTTTCTTTTGCTAAATGGACATCATGTGCCCATCAGATGGCTACTTAAATAACTGTATTTATACAAATAGATTAGTGCTACCATCATCTTTAAGAGAAAGTTCTTTAAGTAGAGGGCAGCAGTAAGTCAAAGCTTCTACATGTACATGGTCAAAGTACTGAGATTAAGGAATTGTTGGATATTCAGCCACAAATGGGACATCTATATCACCCCCTTCAAGGCTCCAGGAATATCATGGAAGGCTGGGGAGAATATGAGAGCCCAGGGAAGGGAGAAAGGAAAGCAGAATTCTATATTCAGATTACGACATGGCTCTTACAATCTTGAATTCATAACAATTGAGATATGGACAAAATCAATATAAGACTGAGCCTGTTTCCCTGGGTTCTTGAGCTCAGTGATTCCCCAGAACCTGTAGGTAGATGATAGTAACTAGGAGAAATGGGCTCATGGCCTGCCCTGCCTTTCTCCAAGTATCTATAGACAGGGGGAAGGGGGAAGGAGAGAGAGATTCCCAGTGGTGTACACACTAGCAAAGAACTCATGCTTCTGTAAATAATTTCTCAACCACAACACTGTAATCAATCCTAGTGAAATATATTGGAATGTTGATAGACAGACAGACAGACAGACAGACAGACAGATAGATAGATAAAATTAAGATGTGGAAGTTGAGAGGAACTGGGGAAGAAGTGGAAGGGGATCAGCAAGAGCCAAAGGAGAACAGGAGATAGTGGGGGGTGAATGTGGGAAATGCTGTGTCTGAAAACACCATAATAAAATCCATCACATGTATTCAACGTGTACTAATAAAAAGTGAAAATAATGCCTGTCGGTAGTGTAATTTGGTCACACTTTTAAGTGGAGGGATGGTGATCCATGCCAGGCAGTGGAACATGCCTACCCTGACAGAATCAGAAGAACAGAAATTGCCTCTGTGAAAAATCACACCAGAATGTGTTGGTGAAATGAGTCAGCTGAAAAGATAGTCCTAAAAATAGAACACAAAGACAAAACAAGAAGTAAGCGAAGCAACGCTCTTACATTCACAGCTCTCTATCTACCTGAGTGCCTCCACAGCAGAACTGCTCTGAGAGAACACACTTCATGGTGACAACACAGCCTATGATTTGCACTTGGCAGAATTAGCCAAGCCAAGGAACACATTTGCAAGTCAGCATTGTATATAACAGACGGGAATGAGGAACACAAAGAATGTGTGGGAACATAGTTTCATTAAGCCACACACTGCCTATCTCTCCCACTCCCAACCAAAGTCTTTGGCATAATCTTCGAGGAGAGGTGCCTTATTCATGTTGCTGATCACATTTCCCAGCAGGCTTTTCGGTCTCAATACATTGGGAAGGCAAACATGCAGATCTGTAAAAGGCCACTAAAAAAGACCAGGATGTACCATCATCCCCAGTGCCATCTCTACGATGGTGTAACAGTTATTTTGAGCCTAAGACATTTAAGAAGGACTAAAAGCAGAAAGAACATTCTACCACCCCTGCTCCCCATCTGTGTAAAAATATAAATTTCCCTTTGTGCCTGCCTCCTTCCCGAATCATGAGAACAGCCCTCAGGGCACCATGGAGGTCTGTACAACAAACTTCTCTTCCTCTAATTTCCCCTCCCACAATTCATCATTCCTAGAAGCCCAACACCTTTTCCTTTGTTTAAAACAGAAAAAAAAAAAAAAAAAAAAAACACATAAATTCATTGTTGGTTTTTAAAACAGGCTATAAATTCCAAGGTCTGGTCCCTTCTTTGGCTTTTCATTCTGCTGTGAATAACTTTGTAGAATTGAATAACTTCTCAGCAAATACAACTTGGATGTCTTTACTGCTGGTGATCTGTTTTCTTAGTCTAACTTGCAGGCTTCGTCTGCAAAACAGGGGGCTAAGAAAAAGTGGTTCTTTTCTTTTTTTCTCATACTGATAGCGCAGCATTATGAGGCACACACAGTCATTAGTGGAGGGTCCAGGATACATTGGCCAACACTTCAAGAGCAGGATTGAGTACTTGGATTCATTCCCGTTCTTTGAGACAAGCCAATTGATGGCCTTCATGCTAGTCTGCCCCACCAAGTCTAGGTGACCTAGATACACAGAGTCATTTTCTTAGAGCTGTAGAGACTAGAAGTCCAAGATCAAGGTGCCAGTAGACTTGTTTCTTTTGAAGGCCATAGACAAAAATCTATACCATGACTCAGCTACTTGGTGAGTTGCTAGTGATTGTTGGCTTTCCTTGTCTTGTAGACTCATCACGTTGATCTCTGTTTTCCTGTTCACATACTGTTCACCCTGTCCAAAATATTCCCCCTTTATCAGGATGCACCTCATACTAAAGGAGAATGCAAGCTAATAAATTCACATAAATTAATTCCATTTGTAACAGTTCTACTAACAAATGAGGTTCCACCCTGAGTTGTTAAAGGTTATGGCTTTAGCACGAATTTTGGGGGGTGGGGGCATATTCTACCCCTTAGCCAGACTAAGGGAGAGGTTCAGATTAGAGTCAGACTCCATGTAATCCAGGCCTCCTGGGATCAAAGCTATCTGGTAGGAATAAAGTGATTATCAGTTCTCTCTATCATTACCAGCTTGACACTAGTCTAGGGAATAGCCAGTTCTTCATAGGCAGGGCAGTTCTCTACAGGGCAGAGTCTTCATGGACTTGATTTGGTGCTAATGAATTGGGCTCTATAGTTAGCTCTATAATGGCTTTACAGCTGCATCCTGCTTTGTTGGAGGTTATGGACTAGGGCTTAAAGGTCAGCAGTCCAGTCCCTGATTATTGAATGGTAGGTGTTAGGATAGCTAAATCACAATTACCATTGTATTTCCCTAATCGTGGGTTCTTTGTGTAAAGATTCAACTAACCATGCCTAAGAGATCCTCCCAACAACTTCCTAGAGAGCTCCAAAAAAGCAAATCTTGAATTTGCTGCCTGGAGAGTATCATACCACATTGCATGCATGAAGTGCTATGTAGGCATTGTGGCAGGTATGTCTCAGGTAGTATACATGAAGATGTGCCTGGGTTATATGCAAACATGCTACCTTACAATACACTCGAGTGTCCATGTGTTCTGGACGTCTGAAACTAACTTCCTGTAAATATATGCTCTACAGAAAGCCAAATGCCTGAGGAAAGAAGATAAACTCCGCTGTCATCCAGGAGACAAATTTATCTGAAATTAACATCATTACATTGATGTCAGAACTGCCAGATTCGGGCGTATCAATGACGCAGAAGGCACAGTGTGTACTAGGCTCAAAAGCAGAGTCCTTGTTCACAGGGACTCCTTATCCTGAAGTTTCATTTTCCTGGTATATTTCTTTGATTTAACAGAAAATATGTTCTGTTCCCCTCACTATGCTTACATTGGAATTAATATTGGTTGTTTCTTTCATTTTTTAAAAACTCCATTAGCCTTTTGTTTCTCTTTGGGTCCTGTAGTTGTATACGAGAGCAAAGCAACCCAGAGGGGTTGCCATAGAAAAATTACAATGGAAACCACTCTCCCAGATTCCTGTTCCAAGTTCCTCAACATGCTACTTGCTCGACAGTACATGAGCATCAGGAAGCAAAAGTCACAGGGAAACTACCTGCTTGGCTTAAAGATGGATAATTCATGGAATGGTAACATGTTTGCTGTTTTGGCTTTGAGTTTGCTCTGACTCCTGTCTACTGTCTACTGTAGTGAAGATGACACGGATTGCTTCCCCAGTGAACTCTCACCACTTCCTGGCTCTTCTAAGCACATGACAGACTGGACTTGGAGGTCAACATCTTATGGTGGGAACAGTAGAGGTCCATGGGAAAAAAACTTGATTTTTCTCAAATAAGGCAAAACTATGGAGAGATGAAGTCGTTATGGAAAGGAGGGGCCACAGAAAAGGCAAACATCTTTCTGATTTATAGTTTCCTTTGTGTTGGTTTGCTTTCGACTTCAGGATTATAGCTCTAGATAAGACATGATCTACAGAGCAAACTGCAAGCTACTTAGAATCACAAGGAGCATTAAAACCAGTTTTCTGATTATTTTGTTTGTTCAAGAAGAGATGACTAGATAGTGTTCCAGATCCAAGACATCAAAGTTAAATGCTGCCTGTGGTCTGAAGTGCCACCACCCAACCTGGCTTAGGCCGATCTCATTCTCTTTATGTAATTGACTAAGAAATCCATTGTCTATATCAGTATACTGTGAATGAACTCACTGGGCTCCATACCAAAATCATCACAGAATTACTGGTTCTGTGCTAGCATTTTCATAATTAGACCACATCTATCACCTGACTAGGAAATCAGAGCAAATGTAGCATAGAGCCCACTGCACCAAGGCATTAAATGGCTCATCTCTTAATTCTCCCACAACTCAAAGCATGTAGGAATTGGGCAGCATCCCCTAGTAGCTGAGCGACTCTGGGAATAAGCAGGGTGGTTGCTTTGAACCTGATCCAGTAGTGTGATCAAGAACCAGGTCTTTGGGATAGTTTCTCTCTTCCTATCCCTGACATTGTCCCCAGGGTGATGAGGATATTCTAGATTTTGCAGCAGGACTAAGGCCACCTCACATCTGAGGACATGTTCAGATATGAGGATCAGCCAAAAGCAGAGAGATCACCAAAGACAAGATGGCACCAGCATAAAGACAGGTCACCTTTGGTTACTGAGAAACCACTTGATTTCAAAAACTTATTTCATAAGCCCTACCATGAACACCCTACAAGTATAAGTATCTATACTGTAGATAAATGTAGATAGAAGAACAGAGAGGAAGACTTGCTTAAAACTTTGATTCTGATGTTGGCACCAGAGTAAAACACACCCTCTCCTCCTGTATATGCATGTAGGTCTGTCCCTGCCACAGTGCATATGTGAAAGTCAGAAGACAACTTGTAGGAGTCAGTTCTTTCCTTTTACTATGTGGGTCCCTGGGAGAGAATTTACATCATCAGCCTTGGTGGCATGTGTGTGTACCTACTGACCTATCCTGCCCACCACTCACACTTCTTACTCTTAACAATGTTTCAGTATTTTTAACAAATATGTGAACAATTCTTTATTGTTATTGTCGTTGTTGTGATTATTATTGTTGCTATAGTGATTGAGCAAGTCACCCTATTTTTACTGGGGGAAGAATACTTATCTTCACATCTTGCTTTCTTGCTTCCTCTGCAGCAGGCTAATGGCTGCACCCTTTGTGGTCTCCAGCTCTGTCTCCACTGGCTGCTAAGTTCTATCACTTGCATTCGTCAAAGCTCCCTGGGCTCTTTTACAAGCAGATTCTGTTCCCACAAAGAAGAAGGAAGAAAGGAATTTTCCAGATCTCTAGAAAGGCAATGTGCTTTCTGTCTTAGCCACTTACTGCCGGTCCCTGTTAGCCTACCCTAGACAAATCACTATTCATTGTTGATGTCTAAAACCAATTGCAACCATGTTACCTTAAGCAAGTTCCATAATGGGAGCCAAGAGTAAGCAAAATGGGAACCAGAAACACCTGGCGGAGATGAAAATGTCTACTCAGGTACCTTTGCACTTTGCTCTGTCTAGACAAGCTTCAGAGGGCTGCCGAGGCTGCTCCACACCAGCACCCCAGGGCTCTCTCTCCCCCACTCATTAGCAGTCAAGAAAGTGGCCAGTGATGGGAAAGTCTGCTTCCTACATTAACCTTCTGCCCCATGTCAGGAAAAGGTTGGATTCAGGAGCAGAGTCTCACAGATCCTCAGACGAATCAGAGTTAAGGCCTGGCCTTGAGCTGGGGTATTTTCTACTCATGTGGCACAGAGCAGGTTAGGCAGAATGCACAAAGGCAAAGTTCAGCACACCCCACACAGAACACACAGCCTGTGTCTGTGCTGCCCACAGAGACCACAGGGGCTGCACAGAGACCACAGGGGCTGCAGTTACAGTCATCACAAGAACTGTTTAAGCTTCTCAGAGAGTTCCACGCCCATGGTTCTATCATCTTTCAGGGAAGAGTACAGACTTTCAGTATTGATCTCTCTCTCTCTCTCTTTTTTCTTTTTATTGATAGAACTGATGTCTTATTTGGGGTTTCCATTGCTGTGAAGAGACACCATGACCAAGGCAACTCTTTTAAGGAACAACATTTAACTGGGGCTGCATTACAAGTTCTGAGTTTCAATCCATTTTCATTAAGGCAGGAACCATGGCAGTAATCATGCAGGCATGCTTCTGAAGAAGATGAGAGTTCTATATCTTCATCCAAAGGAAGCCAGGATCAGACTATTTCCAGGAAGCTCTAGGAAGGTTACAAAGACTATCCCCACAGTGACACACTTGCTCCAACAAGGCCACACCTACTCCAACAAGGCTACAACTCCTAATAGTGCCACTCCCGGGGCCAAGCATATTCAAACCACTACAACTGAACAATTGGGAAGACATTTCATCAGCTCTCTCAAACCTCGACATCCATAGAGGGGGAATTTTTGAGAGAAAGCATACGATTAGAAAAGGCATTCTAAGCATCCAGACAAATGCAGAAAACAAGGAAGCAACACAGTCTAAGGCCAGAGATCAGGAACTCTGCAAGCAACCAAACCCAAAGGACAATTCATAGCGACTCCATGCCTTCCACAGATACAGCACTAGAATAATACTATAATACGCTACTGTTAAAGAATTCTTAATCTTCCTTCCCAAGGAGAAGTCTCTTTTTGAGTTCTATTTTTTTTTTTCTAGTGTATTTCATTTTGCTATTCGGGATATATTGGGTTGCAACCATGGAATTGATATGCTAATACCATGACTCCTAACATGCTAGGAAACTGTAAAAGTTGAAACGTTTTGTGAAAACTTAAACAAGGAAGGAGTGTTCATGAACCTTTGGAGAGGATAGCAGAGATAAAGACACTCTAACTCAGGGCAATGTCATAAGACAGCTAGTGAACAGGGCCAGATCTCCAAGATTGATAGCCATTGCGCTTCGGAGATAGTGCAAGCGGCTCACAGAGTCAGCATGTAAGCAACCGAACTTCAGCAATTCTGACCTTCTACAGGAAAGGAATTCAAATATTTTAGGCTGCAGGCAAGTTCACAGAGGCCATGTGTTTATAGTGTAGGCAACATTGCTGGGGCCCTTGGTACCGGTGTTCTGAGAATTTAAACCAATGGATTTTGGCTCTGCCTTAAGCAAAGGCAACAAAGGCTTTTCCAAGCAAGCCTTTGGGCCTGATATACAAACATGTATCCCTTAAGTGATGGAGACACGTTCTGAGGACTGTAAAGTTTGGCAGTTTCATCATCCAGCAGTTTTCTCACCATGTGAACTTCAAAGCATGTACTTCCTCAACCTTAGATGGTGTGGCCTCCTACATGTGTAGGCTGGAAGGATCAACCTATTGCTTCTTACTATAGTTCTATTCAGCATGTTACTCTACTGAGTAGGGCAGGCAACTGGGACATCATGGCAGGCTTCAAGTATATACAAATACTAAATGGTACATTAAAGTCTTTAGTGTGAGACATTTTGTTTGTCTGTTTTACCTTCATCATGATTGTATGGTATGTCACTATATATATATATGTTCTGATCTAAATGCCATTCTGTACCACATTTAAAGAACTCTCAAGGGGCCTCAGCTTGGGAAATACATTTTGTAAATGCTGTGGCCATCCTTTGTAGAGAGAGACGAGAAATGTATGTCTACATATACATACATACATACATACATACTACATACATACATATTACATACATACATACATACATACATACATCTCCTTGTCATAAACATACAGCCCATGTGTACATTAACCTCTCTTTTCTAACACTGCAATATAAACATCAAGTAAGAAGTGGACACAGAGCAACCAACTGGACACAAGTGTGCACCCCGATTCCCAACACTCATGATTATGCCCTGTTATCTGGGAGTTTGCTGAGGGTTCTCTGGTCCCTTCTGCCCAGAGGATGCTTGCAGCTCTGGAGACTTTGTATAGTTTTGTGTGGGAAGAATCCTGTGCTTCTTATGTGAGGTCTAGAAAGGAATTATCCAACAGGTTTGAGAGCCAAGGGGTTGGCAAATGTTGAAGCTCAGGAAAAATGATGGCTCAAAATGAATTATCTCAGAAGCAAAGTTCCTCCATGATCTGACCTCCTGACCTCCTATCCTTCATTCTCTTTTGAAACAAGCTACAAGAGCTCAGGTTATTGTTCCCATAGGCAGGTCATGGAAATCTGAACAATGGGTCCTATTTCCCTCAAGTCAGTCATGAAACATAAAAATTGTCTTCTAGCTTTCTGTCTATAGGAATTAGAGTTGAATTACTTTGTGTGTGTGTGTGTGTGTGTGTGTGTGTGTGTGTGTGTGTGTGTGTGTGTGTGTGTGAATACAGCTATTTGTGCACCATGGTACATGTGTGGAGTTCAAGGGACAACCTCTGGTTTTTTGGGTCCTTACCTTCCTCTTGTTTGAGACAAAGTTCCTTTGTTGTTTGCCACTGCATAGACCAAGGTTGCTGATCGGAAAACTTCCAGGGAGTCTCACCTCCCATCTCACCATAGAGTCAGTACAAATGCATACCATGCGTAGCCTTTTGTGGTTTCTGAAGATTCAAAACCAGGTTCTTATGTGTGTGCTGTGGGTGTGGCAAAGGCTTTACCCGCTGAGAATCTCCCCAGGACCTCCCCTGCCTGTTCATTTAAGTGTCAGCCACAAAGAAATTCTCTAATCTATCTTGTCTGGGAGTAGATTACAGACTTCTAGTTCAGAAGGGTCCTGCCTCCCACCTGGGAGGAAGGAATGCTGCACAGCAGGCCACAGACAATGGGAACGAGCCCTGTGGGTTTCCCACTTGTGTTTCCATTGGGTCATCACTTTTTCCCAGTCACATTTCTGCACACCAGCTCTTGCCTTATTGACCCCAAGCATGAAAAAGGATTGTTCTTCCTAGACCTGTGCTCTTTAATTTGAAGATTCTTATTGTCAGACCCCCTGCCCCCCGCCCCCCTCAAAAGCCCAGAGAAATAGCTAACTGAGGTCCTATTAGCATAGCAAAGTGCATGTTGGCAGCACCAGGCTCACTCAGAGGTTCCTGTTGACTTTTCTCACCCTGGTCCCCTTACACTAAACCTTTCCAACCCTTGAGACTGGGTTTTCCTCCTCTCCTCTTCCCCTCCTCCCCTCTCCTCCCCGCCCCACCTCTTCCCTTTCTTTTCTTAACCTTCCCTTCCCCCAGCTTCTCTTTCCTGTACAAAACTACCATTTCAGCTCAGCCCTTTCTTGGTCCTCCATTCTTGGCTCCTAATCTCTCTTGCTCCTCTCTCTCCTCTTCCTCTCTAATCTATCTTGTCCTACCTCCCTCCTCTTACGGCCTAGTTCAGTCTACCGGTCATGTCTAGTCTCCTAGTCTCGCTCCCTGCTCTGGACTCTCTCTCTGGTCATACTCTCCTTCATATCTACAATAAAAACCATCTCAACTATGCCTTGGAGGGGTCATGTCCTCATTTTTGTTCACTTAAGCTATCTATAACTACACTCGGATAAATGCCTTACGTATCCCTCCTGTTAACCTGACAATTGCTAGTTTAATTCAGCCGATTTCAGTATTTGGCCTTCAGAGGAAAGGTCAAATGC